>NW_021337828.1:0-850 GCF_001605985.2 Dendrobium catenatum
TCATCATTTCCCTCAAACAATCATAGGAAATATTGCATGTAGGTTCAACTCAAAATGGTTTGAAGAGTTTCCCGATTGGATAGAATACAGTGTACAAAAAGATGTTGTATTTTGTCTATATTGCTACTTATTTAAGCCTAAAGAGCAAGCTAGTACTTCCCAAGGCGGTGGAGACGTATTTGTTGGTGAGGGATTTAAGAACTGGAAGAGAAAAGAGAAGCTTTTGAGTCATGTCGGAGATCACAACAGTGCACATAACAAGGCAAGACATAAATGTGAGGCTTTAATGAAGCTTCAAGAGCACAGTATTTCTGCTTTATGGTCGAGCAAGGAAGAGAACAAAAAAAAAGAATATCGCACTATGCTAACTGCAGCTGTTGATTGTGTTCGATTTCTTATTCGCCAAGGACTATCATTTCGTGGGCATGATGAATCATGTAGCTCTGATAATCAAGGGAATTATATAGAACTATTTCATTTTCTTGCAAATCATAATGAAGAAGTTAGAAAAGTTACATTTGAAAATGCAAATGCTAAGTTAAAATTGATTGCACCAAAAGTTCAAAAAGAGATTTGTAGTTCTATTGCTGTTGAAACCTTAGCTGTAATCATGAAGGATATTGGTGATTCATACTTCACCATTCTAGTTGATGAATCCCGCGATGTGTCTACAAAAGAGCAGTTGGCTGTTGCAGTGAGATACATTGATAAGTTGGGCCAAGTAATTGAGAGGTTCATTGGTGTTAGTCATGTTACTTCAACAAATGCAATAGCACTCAAGGCAGTAATTGAAGCACTTCTTGCAAAACATTCGTTAAGTGTGCATAGACTACGAGGTCAAGGTTATGAT
>NW_021337829.1:0-250 GCF_001605985.2 Dendrobium catenatum
TCAAATACGACATATTTTGATATTAATGAGAAAGATTACATTATCATTTCATAATATCAAAACAACAACAAAAACAACTAACATAAACAAAAATAACTAAGACAAACCACAGACTCTAAAATAAACTCATTCAAAACACTCAAAAATCACAAAATTCAAAACAAAAATCAAAGACAAATAAATTAATAAAACATAAATATCAATGTTGCAAAAACATTTTTATTTAGGCATTCAAATCAATAACACCAAG
>NW_021337830.1:0-218 GCF_001605985.2 Dendrobium catenatum
TCAGACATTCATTGTGGAAACAGATGCATCGGGGTACGGACTGGGTGCAGTACTTATGCAGAATAGGAGGCCCATCGCTTATTTCAGCTAGGTGTTGACTGCTCGGGCAAGGATGAAATCAGTATATGAGAGGGAATTGATGGCCATCGTGTTGACCATTCAGAAATGGCGGCCTTACCTACTTGGAAGACACTTCGTTGTCAGGACTGATCAGCAGA
>NW_021337831.1:0-489 GCF_001605985.2 Dendrobium catenatum
TGTGAAAGAAATCTAGTCCAAGTGAATCTTGAGTAGTAATCAACAATCACAAATCCATAGACTTTCCCTCCCAGGATGGCAGTGCTAATGGGTCCAAAAAAATCCATGTGAAGGACTTCTAAAGGTCTAGAGGTGCTAATATCCTTAATGGGGTGAAAGGTGGAGTGTACTTGCTTTCCTATTTGACAGTCATCACAAAGGTGGTTTTTTGAAAATTTGAATTTGGGGACACCTCTAATTAGGTTATTTTGGGTTACTTTCCTAAGGTTTTTTATACTTGCATGACAAAGTCTCCGGTGCCACAATCATGAATCATCAATCACTATTTTTAATCAAAATGAAGCAGCACATTTAATGTTATTTAAATAAAGCATGTAGACGTTGTTGATCCTCTTTCCCTGCAAAATAGTGTTGTTACTTAAACTTATAATGCATGAACTTGTAAAGAATTACATGATGAAGCCTTTGTCATAGAGTTGACTGATGCTG
>NW_021337832.1:0-325 GCF_001605985.2 Dendrobium catenatum
AATTTTAATAGTGGATTTCTTGGTGTGGTGTGGCTTTGTGGGTTTTTACCTATTTTTTTATTTTTCCATGTTAAATCTTGGTGTAATTTACTTTTCCATTGCTTTTACTTTCTTGCTTGTTTTGTCATTGTGGTGTTTACTCCTCATCTCACCGATAAATATATACATCAATAAAACACGAATACTTTATCTGTCATTATCCGAATAGATAATTAATAATGAAAGCATACAAAGTACATGTTCATTAAATGTTTAATTATATGTACTACATACAACAGAATAATAACCATAAGATATATTTTAGCCTAAGGCTTCATTTGACATT
>NW_021337833.1:0-313 GCF_001605985.2 Dendrobium catenatum
TGACCCGTTCGCGCGGTGCTCTTTCGAAGGTCCACAGTAGAGCTACGTCTGGTCGGAGCTAAAATCGCGCCAAAAAATGAGAAATACCGAGCAATACCAAACAATAACGAGTAATACCATCATGTGAAGACCCAATACCGAGTTATACCGAGCTATACAGAGCAATATCGAGTTATACAAAAAAATTACGAGTTTTTCCTAGAAAAAACTCGGTATTGCTCAGTATAACTCGATATTGGTCTTCACAGAGCGGCATTCCTCGTTATTACCAAATAATTGTGATGCCCCGAGATCTAACTTGGAAAGAATGTCA
>NW_021337834.1:0-216 GCF_001605985.2 Dendrobium catenatum
ATGTAATCATTTAAAAAAAATTATGTACACTACTCAGGATTATATAATTATATCATAACTACTTTTTTCATGAGTATAATAGAATAATTAAAATAACAACAACTTGAACATGAAGGATCCTAATCAATCTCACACTCCTGCTCTTTCACCCTAACCAAAAATCATTTAATCATATATAATGAGCTCAAGAGCCCAGCAAGTAACCAAAACCTATAA
>NW_021337835.1:0-275 GCF_001605985.2 Dendrobium catenatum
GGGGTGGGGGCATTGGGCTTGGGCTCAATTTTTTTTTTTTTTCATTTTCTTATTTTCTCTAGGAGTATATTCGCGAGACAAATTTTTGACATTTTTTTCTTGGAAATTCGTTGGAAATATTTCCAACCAATGTTTTGCACCGTAATATTTTTTCAACTCGCATTTTACCGTCGTAAATAAATTTGTTAGAAATCCGTCAAAAATTCTAATTTCTGACGGATTTTGAGTATTTTCCTATGAATTTGGTCCGCCAGTAACTCACATTTTTCCTGTAG
>NW_021337836.1:0-222 GCF_001605985.2 Dendrobium catenatum
TGCCATTTGGCGGCAAAATCGCCGGTTAGAGGACATGCATAACATCTTTACTGGTAGGAGATTGTTTGAGAATAAATCTTAGTGATATTTTCGACAAGACATTTAGCTCTATGGGAGCTGAAGTGAATTTTAATTTGTCCACCCGACAAACTGTTACGTAGGGTGGATGGATTTTGTTTTAAGTTGTTGATGGATTATTTCAATTTTAAATATCTGGAATTT
>NW_021337837.1:0-331 GCF_001605985.2 Dendrobium catenatum
GTAAGATCATTAAAAACAGTTCTTACAAATTCATAAACACAATGAACAAGGAGATTTATGTGGTTAGGGAAACAAGGGATGATAATTTTATTATATTGGGTAATAATAGGGATTACAAATTGGCTCTCTTTTATCTCATGCATACATTTTAATAGCCCTCAAGCCCTATTTAAAAATTTAAAACAACACAATAAGGAAATCATAATCAATAAGAAATTTAATCATGTCATAATTAGATCTCCTAATCATTACATAAATCAAATCTCCTAATTAATGTAATAATTAGATCCCTTAATTAATACAACAACAACAACAACAACATCAAGCCTTT
>NW_021337838.1:0-258 GCF_001605985.2 Dendrobium catenatum
AAAAAGTACTCATCAGATAATCGAAACCTGAAAACTGAAGCTAAAATAGATTCAACAAGAGTTTTTGAGAAATATAGGCTCAATGTCAATCCATGCAAGGGAAATCTCACAAAAAACCCCATGATAACTGAAGCAAATCAAATGCATTTAAGTCACCTTCCAATCCCACACAATAGATAATGTTTGAAAACGATAATCCAATAGGAGCCGAAGTGGCATTCTGAAAGAATGAATGAACTGCCAAAATAGTGAAGTTGA
>NW_021337839.1:0-269 GCF_001605985.2 Dendrobium catenatum
TGGATAATTTTTAATAGTCCCTATAATCATCCTGAAAACATAGAATGGAATTAAACTAATCATACTGTACAAACTTAAAATCATATTGAATCATATGTTTGTTGAATTTGATGAAAGACTGTTTAATCGTACTAGATGTGTCCTACTTTTTAACTAATTATACTATACAAACCCATATCATATTATGCAAATAAAGTTAGCAAAATTAAAATTTTAGAATTTTTAGAAGCCTTGTACTAACCCATCTCATTGAAGTCTTTTTATAAGGT
>NW_021337840.1:0-232 GCF_001605985.2 Dendrobium catenatum
TCGGTTAATCGTCTGGACGAAAATTTGTTCGTCTGGAAGAAAATTTTATAGAGGACCAATCGTCATGTACGATAATTAATTTCATCTGGACGAAAATTTTACAGAGACCAGATCATCCTGGAAGATAATTAATTTCGTCTGGATGAAAATTTTATAGTGGACCAATAGCCATGTACGAAAATTAATTTCGTCTGAACGAAAATTTTTCAGAGACCAGATCGTCCTGGACTAT
>NW_021337841.1:0-235 GCF_001605985.2 Dendrobium catenatum
GTCACCCCTTGCCACCTCACCAGTCCAAGTGGCATTGAACCAGTCAAATAGTCAAACTTGTGCTTTAAGATAGTCAAACATGGTCAAATGGCTTCTTAGAGCTAACTTCCATTAATCTAAATCAATTCAGCTGTTAATGCAGCCTCTAGAACATTCCTAGAAGCATTCTAAACCATTGGATTTAGATCAAACGTCCCCCATTGCTCCCATGCTCAAATGGGGACCAAAACCACTT
>NW_021337842.1:0-236 GCF_001605985.2 Dendrobium catenatum
GAATCGCCAAGGCCTGCTAGATTTGGGTATTTCAAGCGAGCTCATCCTTCTCGCATCGCATTCTCTAGAACTCGAAGTTCTCTCCCGCCCAGGGCAGAGAGTATACTTGAAAGCTAGGTTTAAGATTAAATATTAATAATTTATTAAACAATATTTAAAAATTAAATATTATAATGGACAAAACATTATGCTTGAAAACTGCGGAAGCTCTACATAAAAGGAACATTTATGTTATT
>NW_021337843.1:0-206 GCF_001605985.2 Dendrobium catenatum
TTTTGTGATGAGGAAGCACTGTCCTTGGGCCAGTGAAAACCTCGGTCGACCTAGCATGCAATCCACACCAATTTACACGGGTCAACACTTAATGCTTTCACTGCTTGCCAAGGGATTTGAATCAGGGACCTAGGCTTTGCCCACCCGGCTCTTCACCACCTGGACAAGCAGCGGTGGGTATAAAATCATATTCCAATCGTTATAAA
>NW_021337844.1:0-697 GCF_001605985.2 Dendrobium catenatum
GAATCCAACACAGAGCATAGATAAATATAGTTCTATCGAAGCCAACAATATCAATAACAACAACCTTATTGGAATCAGCCACGGTATTACTCAGATTATAGGAAATGAAACCCAACCACATATCACTACCGTCCATCCCAAAGTCCCAGCCAAACAATATGAGACAATTAAAATACTCCAAGACTTGTTCCCAGTATACCCAGCCACAATGAAAAGGGTAAACGTGAGACAAAACCCAGGGCAAAAATCCATTCTACCAAAATGGATTCAAAAAGAAAAAGAACATTTGCAAGACTGAGATAAAACATTATGAGCATTGTCAACATAAGTTAACACAGAAAAACTGGAAAGCTTCAAACTATCAGCCACCACCATAGTAGAATAAACAACAACAAACGTCCAAAAAACAATAGAGTAAACATCAAAAGCTAAAAAATATAAAAAAAACCAGTAGTAAACACAACCAACTCCATTAATAAAAATGAATATAAGGTAAACCCAATCGATCCAGTTTAATAAGCCCCTTTATTTCCCTGGGAAGCGAATGCTCATTAAAATCAAAGAAGTCAATCAAAGAACACCCAAGCTTAGCTAACCCATCAGCCACCGCATTACCCTCACGCATTATATGAGAAATATATTAACTAATAAAAGAAAGAAAATGCTTAATATCTCTAATCTTGTAGAAATTAGAGGG
>NW_021337845.1:0-266 GCF_001605985.2 Dendrobium catenatum
TATATAATAATAAAAATTATATTGTATTCATTTTAAAATAAATTTAATAATATTTAAGCTCTTCTTAGGTCCTATTTCTATTTTTTTAATGTTAAATTCGAATCAAATATATACAAATTTAATTAATTAAAAATTATCCCCTCAATCAACATAAAATTAATTCCAAAAAGAATTAAGAACAAGTGACTGACACGCGAAGCTCACCTTCTTAATTAGTAAATTAACGGCGAATATTTAGATGAAATTTTATATGTTATCTTAAATAT
>NW_021337846.1:0-1154 GCF_001605985.2 Dendrobium catenatum
CTTGTGATATCTTAAACAATATGGTATCACCCAAAAGTTTATAAGAGTTAGATAAAAAGCACAACAACAATAAAGCATAATTTTCTTCATCAACAATCATATATATATTTTACAAATTATAAATAATTGAACTATACTAATTCAAATGTAACTTGATTGGTGTACCTTATAATATGTTTAATAAATACAACATTTGATTATGATATAGTTTAGTGGTGAGACTTTTTATTCTGAACAATGATTCTAACAAAATCCTTATATACATTTCTTATGGTTATTTCCTCCAAGATCTCCATTAGGACCTCATTTACCAATCATAATTACAGTTTTACAGTTTTTGATAATGAAGTGGAAAAAATCATTGGCATGCCACTTACAAATTTAGAGAAAATAAAGGTAAATATTTTTTTTAGTCATTCTTTTTATATTATAACTTATATATGCATATGTTTATATATTTTTTTCATTTTTAATGTAGGCATCCAATATAGCATGATAAGAAGCTGATATTCTCAGTAAATGTTCAAGATAAACAATGTGGCAATCGAACCTTTCGTTCAATTAGAACTCAATCTATAAAAGAAGAATCTGATGAAGTTATTGAGATCGAACCTAAAAGAATCAAATTAGACGTTATTTAAACTTTCATCATTATTCATGTTTGACATACATATTTTACGCTTGATACTCTAGATCTTTATTAATTATTTCTTTGTATCTCTCTCCCTCTCTATTTATTTTTTTAATTGCAGGTTATAGCAGTTTTAAGAGTTGATGACATTCGTTAGATTTGAACATTATGTTGAATGTCTTTTTCTAATAATGAACTTTTCTTGAACTTCACAAAGGGTTTAACTCCTACTAAACTAATTTCTAACTTCGTCTATTTATGCTTTACTCAATCATAATAATTAAATTACAAATACATGACAATTTACTTATCTTAAAACGTTATATGCAATTATATGATTTTAATAACATATTTTCCTTCATGGTAGATGCTTGTTTATTATAATTTCTCTTTTTGTTAGGAAAATAAAATTTCATCTAAATTTCATTCTGAAGGTCTTTCAAATGATAATGTATTACTTACAATATAATGATAATTTTGTTGCATGTTCCTTAGAAGTTTTTTTTATGAACTTGGGAATTGT
>NW_021337847.1:0-363 GCF_001605985.2 Dendrobium catenatum
AGTCATTATAATTGAGCGATGAGGTTGGCAACGATGGCAATAGAAATGAGGTAATGGTGGCGATGATGTTGAGGCAATAAAGATGTTTTCATTTATTGCTTTGCATTCCTCTTGAAAAGAACAATGAATCAATCCATAAAATTGAATTTGGCACAGGTGTCTCAAAATTTAATCCCAAATATTAACTTGATAAAAAATCTTATTTATGGACATGTAGCAATAATGACATCAACTCAAACATAATTATAATGTTTTAAATTCCTTGCAAAATTTCTCATTAATTAACTTTTAATTATAGTTTATTTGATTGCTGAATTGTTTTTATGATTATTTATTTATTTATTATAGGAGTGAAAGAGATTG
>NW_021337848.1:0-595 GCF_001605985.2 Dendrobium catenatum
GACCGCAGGCGGTGTTACCGTGGACGTCTGGTGGTGTACACCGTCGGTAATACCGACGACTTCAACCGCCGGGTACCGTCGGTAATTTAACCGGCGGTCTATCGACGCTTGCCGGCGGTTTAGCGAACACACGACGCCCGCTTTAACCACAAAATGACCGTCAGTAATATGACCGCCGGTTAGCCGTCGGTCAACTAATCGGCGGCGTGATGGCCGGAAAACTGCCGGTTAATAATCCTGTTGTTACCGGCGGTATAAGCCGCCGGAAAACCGCCGCATAAATAAATCGCCGGTAATAGACTGCCGGTATTAGTTTCCTACGCCATTTTTACCGGCGGTTTGAATACCGCCGCAAAGCCAATGGTAAAGAGGATAACCGCCGGTTTAGCCATAGTAACCGCCAATTTTTGGCTTTTTTCCTGTAGTGGTGTAGAGGGGGTTCCACACGGTTGCTCCGGTGAGCTTGCACCTTAGTACCGTCAGATTCAAGGTTTGTCATGAGATAAGTTCACAGAAGAAGAAGATCTCTTTGGTGTCAAAGGACCCAGCTACTCCGCTGCACTGGGGAAGGTGGAAGTGATTTTGTAAGGGCTTC
>NW_021337849.1:0-300 GCF_001605985.2 Dendrobium catenatum
CAAAATTTACCTCAGAACTTATCAGTTAAAACTCCCTAGCCGAATGAAAAGAAAAGCGAGTGGAGGTCGGGGTCGAATTTTCGGAGCCCACAGATTTCTGGCGACTCCGCTGGGGAATGGTTTCTCTTTCCATCTTTGGCTAGTCGTATCAGTGCTATAGTAGCAACCATATCAATCCATGTTTAAAATTTTGAATCTTTTAAAATGATCATTTAGCAGATCAAAATTTTAAAATCATTTTCTATATGATCATTCATACATTTATTGAGATAGCTTAGTCAGTAGTGCTTTAAATTTATA
>NW_021337850.1:0-257 GCF_001605985.2 Dendrobium catenatum
GAAATTGAGCTCGTTCATACCTAGTTAATGCTTATTTGATTAAAGCTTGATAACCACTAAACGAATCAAATATGAACAAAACATAAACTTAAACTAAACATGAACACCCAATATTTTAAACGAACCAAACATGAACAAAAATAATAAAGCTCGAATCAAACACGAACCGAAATTAAACAAGCTAATACTAAACAAACTCAAACATGAACACTCACAAACGCGGCTCGGCTCGATTCATTTGCAGCCCTATCCATGAC
>NW_021337851.1:0-204 GCF_001605985.2 Dendrobium catenatum
ATCTATTTAAATATTAAATTATTATTTGGCTTATGTGGCATCTCAATTAATTTTGTATAGATTTAATTTGTGTAGAGGCAGGGTATTTATTTTATTTTAATGATGAGCTGAAATAAAATAAATACACTTAGTGTATAAAAAAGATCGTGATCCCCATTTTAAGCGGTTAAGTTCTCATTTCCTTCATTTTCAATCAAAAGTGAA
>NW_021337852.1:0-277 GCF_001605985.2 Dendrobium catenatum
TACGGCGATGAGATCTCCGATCCAAGAGAGATTCCCCTCTGATCGGTGTTGCACGATTTTTTCCCTTCGAAAACGCCTTCGAATCGCCTTCAAAATCGCCTTCCCAGAGAGAGAGAGGGAAGAGAGAGGTGAAAGAGAGGAGAGAGGGAGAGAGAGATGAAGAGAGAGAGAGGAAGAGGCAAAGAGAAAAGAGAAAGAGAGAGAGAGAGAGAAGGACGAAGAGAGATTGAGTGAGAGAGCGAAGGAGAGAGAGGGAGAGGGAGAAAGACTAAGAGGG
>NW_021337853.1:0-210 GCF_001605985.2 Dendrobium catenatum
CAAAATTCATCTTAAAGTGTTTGATTTATATTTATGGGTTTTATAAACAAAATAAAGGTAGAATGACTGACTTCTTTTCTAAGTCCACGCCTAGTCCTAACAACCTTATTAGGTTCACCTAAAATTAATTCCTTATGGTGGTTTTTAAAAAATTTCAAATCTCTAGGCAACGGATTTTCTATCTCTAATTTTTCTTCCAAATCAATCTTC
>NW_021337854.1:0-432 GCF_001605985.2 Dendrobium catenatum
GATTTCATCGATTGATTTCATTGATTGATCACTGAGCATGGCTACCATTGATTATTGATTATCGACATTGATATGGATATGGACGATATTGATTTATAGATTCATTGATATCATTGATTTTGCACTGATTCGACCTGCTACTGTAGATTTATCGTATTGTCCTTCCGATTGATTTGATCGACTTGATAGTATAGACTGGATTTGATTGATTGATTGATTTGACGGATTTATTGATTTATCGTATTGCTTTTCAGATTGGATTTCTCGTATTGATACCGGCACCGATATTGATATGGATCCTGCGTATTGATTCATAGAGATTGACACTGATATTGATATATATTGTATTGATTTACTGGCACCGATATTGATATGGATTCTGTGTATTGATAGAGATTGACAGCGACATGAATATAGATTATATCGATGATA
>NW_021337855.1:0-297 GCF_001605985.2 Dendrobium catenatum
GAAAAACTTAAACGGAAAATCACTAGTTTTCAACCATACTCTGATACCACATGTAAGACTTAATAGAGCTCTCTAACTCTTGCAAGAACTCGCATCATAATTTATGTAAAAGAAATCGAAACAAAAAAAAAACTTGAATCTACATAAGTTTTAAATCCTCAAGATCTTAAAACAAGGTGATTTTCACAATCTTTAATCGGAAGAAAAACATACCTTGATTCATTTTGAATTCGTCGAATTTCGAACTACGGTTTCTCTCCATTCTCCCTTCACTTTCTTCTATCATGAGTTAATCAT
>NW_021337856.1:0-223 GCF_001605985.2 Dendrobium catenatum
TCATCTTTATTTTTTACTTCTCTTTTGAATAAAACTATTCTGTCTATGCCATTTCCATTGGTTGAAATGTATAGAAATGGGTCGGTGTATAAACTCAGTTGGAAATAGAACATTTATTCGGTAAAAGTTGTTCTTGCAAGAGCAGTGCATAAATTAGTTTGTGTACGAACATAATCCATTCAAAATTTTCAAGATGAGAGCATTCCAATCATTTTCTCCAAAA
>NW_021337857.1:0-745 GCF_001605985.2 Dendrobium catenatum
TGTGAGCATGGAAAGAAAAAAAAAACGATGCCATTTGTCTTCGTTTTATTAACGCGAACAGGAGTGCAGAGGTCGAGACGAGCGAATCCTGAGAGAAAGCTCGAGCGGCGTCGGCGCCGAACAGGTACGTGGGATTTGAGCATAGTTTGGGGAGATGACTGGGAGGCCAACATCCATGAAAAGCAAGGAGATCAAGAAGAAGAAGAAGTTTGTCCGTTGTCTGGGATTACTTTCAAAGTTTTCTACTTCCACCATATAATTCTCTCTCTACCTTTCTTGATAATCACACGACTCCATAAAACCCCTTGATTGAGCCTTCGCATCTAGAAGGAACATAATTGAACTACTCTATAGCAAGGGTCCATTATCTACATAAAATATTCTTCACCATGATAATCCTACCAAACATTCTAAGAATCAAGGCTATTATGATTACTCATACTCATACTTTACTGTCTTCTTCTCAGGTTTGATATTCTCATTTGCAATTTTTATCTGTATTCTAATACTATTTATATTCCAAACTTTATGAATTACAAGTAAACTAAATTAGCTACAACTGCAAGTGTTTTGTATGAAGCCAGGACTCTTTAAAGAAACAAACCTTGTCCTTGAATAGTGTATACCACTAATAAGCCAATGGTTGACCACAGAAACATCATCCTGCACAATACATTTAAAGTTGTAAAACACAGTTCTTAAAAATTATTGATGTAACATGATGTAAATCCAGGATTTGTATTTA
>NW_021337858.1:0-349 GCF_001605985.2 Dendrobium catenatum
ATTGGTTGTCCAATCATAGTGCTCCTGCAGGGAAAGGATTGTTGAATATGTAATTTTGATTAATTAAACTAAAAAAATCATGGGAAACTTCAAAAATTGATATATCTCAATCCACTTAATCAAATTAAGAGTTATTATGCTCATTGGAAAGATCTCAGAGATATCTTCAAAAGCCCTATGGTCTTAGGTTGTGATTATGCATAAAACCTTATCAATTACAGTAACTATTCTTGGGGCATTTTAGGCTTTTCTTATGAAATTGAATTCACCACAACTTGAGACTTTAACAAATTGAATTTGGTCATGTCTTTGACATTTCAAAATTTTATTTTCCATGTTTGAATAGTCT
>NW_021337859.1:0-207 GCF_001605985.2 Dendrobium catenatum
CTAAAATAGAGCAGAAAACACCAAAGTAAAGAGCTTCTAGAGAGGGAATTCCGAGACCTCCAGCAGATTTAGGCCTAGTGACAGTTGACCAAGAAATAAGATGAAGTTTTCTCTCAATCAAGTTGTTGTGGAATAAAAACTTAGAGCAAAGTTTGTTGATAGTAGCGCAACAACCCTTAGGAATGATCGATCCTCTAATCCAATAGG
>NW_021337860.1:0-276 GCF_001605985.2 Dendrobium catenatum
TTGTGATGCTCATCATAACACAAACAAGCAATAGAAAAGCAAGGCGAATGAATACAAGGAAAATGCACTAGTACTCATATCGTTAGCAATGATTCAATGCAAGAAAATATATTAATAAAGAGAAGCAGCGCATACAACAACGCTCTCAACACGAAGTCAAGGACAGTGAAAATACTACCTATCACGATAAAAAAAAAAACAACAATAAAAAGGATATGAACATACAAGATCCTATGAGATGTTATGAAAGATCTGCAACACATACAAACACTCTAC
>NW_021337861.1:0-290 GCF_001605985.2 Dendrobium catenatum
GATAAAAAGCAAAAGAAAAACCGTCCGGTCCAGGTGAAGAATCAGTCTTACCCGCAAAAACCACATCTTTAATTTCTTTATCAGAAATAGGAACCACCAGCGAATCAACAAGATGAGAAGGGACCACCTCCCCAACAGGAATATTACCAAAACAATCCACATCAGGAGGTGTAGCATTAAATAACTCAGAATAGTATTCCACAAAGGCATCAGCAATTTCACTATGAGAAGTGAGAGTCCCTTTAGGAGAGAAAATCTCCTTAATATTGTTTCTGTTATTCCGGGCTCTA
>NW_021337862.1:0-469 GCF_001605985.2 Dendrobium catenatum
TGCTTTGACCTGAGAGAGCTAAGAGGAGAGGGAGAGAAACGGAGAGATAGAGAGAGGATCTTATGAGGGGGAGTTTGTAAGGGAGTTCATAAAGGTTGCTCTAAGTAAGGATCCATCATCATCTTCTCCAGCCGTCATCCTTAGTTCCTTGGGGGTTCTAGAGAAGTAAATTTTAGCATTTGATCAAGGTTCTCTGCCTACTTCAGGAGGAAGTAAAAGGAGTTGGGTTCTCTGCCTACTTCAGGAGGAAGAAAAAGGAGTTGGGTTCTCTGCCTACTTCAAGAGGAAGCAAAAATAGTTGGGTTCTTTGCCTCACCTGGGTTGGTGGAAAGGAGTTTGTATAAGCTTCTCCGCCTTACTGTGGGAGCAAAAGAAGAGACACTGAGTTTAGTGCAATACTCAGAGGGCGCCTCCGAGGAGTAGACGAAGGTCGTGTTGACTGAACCACTATAAATTTTTTTGTTCTTTA
>NW_021337863.1:0-633 GCF_001605985.2 Dendrobium catenatum
CAATACGTAATGGGCTTTGGAAAATTTTCATTCAGACGAAATTCATATTCGTGCAAGGACGAAATGCTCTATGGAAAATTTTTGTCCAGACGAACTCATATTCGTCCCAGGATAAAGCGAACCGACTCTTGAAATTTTGGCGACTTCCTGCAGATTTCGGAACCGACCTATGGTATCGTTCGTACTAAACGAACCTTATTCGTACGGGATGATTAAAGTGTAAGAAGTCAGTTTGTACCAATATACATTGGGTTCATTTCCAAATGAATTAAGTAACATCGTCCGGGACGACCCACGATCGTACAAGACGATCCACTGCTGACAGACTTGAATTTTAGCAGTTTTTGGATGGTTTTTTGTGTCTTTCCTATATAAAGTCTAATATAAACCGCCACTTAATCTTTTTGTCTACTGATCTTCATGAAATGGGAGTCAAGGAGAGAGTGTGAGAGAGTGTTTAAAGGAGAATTCTTACTACTGGAGCGTTAAGGTTTCACTTGGTACTCAAAGGTAAGAGTCTCTACTTTTTATTTTTGATTACTTCACTCTTTTCTCTCTTCATTCTAGATTTCTTGTGAAGAAGATTTATAAAGGAGTTCTGGTTCTCTACCGACACTTGGAGAGTGTGAACAG
>NW_021337864.1:0-269 GCF_001605985.2 Dendrobium catenatum
TGTAATCCTAGGAGAGCCCTTAGCCAAAGTCTTTTGGTGCATGCTAGAACTTGCCATTGAAAGATTTGAAAAGATGAAGTCTTTGAAAGTGATGTGTGAGAGTGATTGTTTAGTAAAAATTACCATTAATTTAAGGAAAAAAAATGATGTTCGTACCGAAAGAAATTCTGTTCGTCCCGTACGAAAATATTTCGTATGGACGAATAAATGAGTTAAAAAAATAACGGCTTTATGTAATCACACAATTTATGAACCATCCTTTCGTACAA
>NW_021337865.1:0-268 GCF_001605985.2 Dendrobium catenatum
CAGATTCAAAAAAGGGCATTACGATACGCATTTGTCAATGATACGTTGTACAGATGAGCGTTTGATCAAATGTGGCTAAGGTGCCTAGGGACCAAGGAAGCTGATAAAGTGGTGACAGAAGTCCACGAAGGGTTTTGCGGAGCACATCAGTCAGGTCCTAAGATGACTGCTAAAATCAAAAGGATTGGATATTATTGGCCAACTATGGTCAGAGATTGTATTGACCATGCAAAGAGGTGCCACGAGTGTCAAATCCACGGTGATGTTA
>NW_021337866.1:0-1259 GCF_001605985.2 Dendrobium catenatum
CGACGGGGTTTGAACAATCAAACAAATATGTAGTCGTGACGATCAGAATATTTGTTTTAATACATTCATATTAGGCTTTCAAAGCCTATAACAATATGAATTCACTAACAAAGGCATAAAGCCTACGAAACTTGATCCTCGGCCAACAGCTCGGTTGAGTTGACAGGGTTCAATCAACAAAGACAAAATGCCCCCAAATACCCGCATGGGCCCTGAAGAGAGTGTTATTGGTACACACGTGATGTCTAGGGATGCTGCGCAGGTCAATAAGTGAATTCAAGTTCAAACATGATCCTTCTATACGGGTCAATAGAAGTCGTCGAGGTTTGAACAATCAAACAAATATGTGATCGTGACGACCAAAATATTTGTTTTAATATATTCATATTAGGCCTTCAAAGCCTATAACAATATGAATTCACTAACAAAGGCATAAAGCCTACGAAACCCGATCCTCGGCCAACAGCTCGGTCGAGTTGACAGGGTTCAATCAACAAAGACAAAATGCCTCGAAATACCCGCATGGGCCTCGGCGAGCGTGTTATTGGTACACACGTGACGTCTAAGGATGCAGCGCGGGTCAATAAGTGAATTCAAGTTCGAACCCGATCCTTCTATACGGGTTAATAGAAGTCGACAGGGTTTGAACAATCAAACAAATATGTGGTCGTGACGACCAGAATATTTGTTTTAATACATTCATATTAGGCCTTCAAAGCCTATAACAATATGAATTCACTAATAAAGGCATAAAGCCTACGAAACCCGATCCTCGGCCAACAGCTTGGTCGAGTTGACAGGGTTCAATCAACAAAGACAAAATGCCCCAAAACACCCGCTAGCTTTCTTCAGCCATGTGGGCTCCGAAAATTCGGCCCCGGCCTCCACTTACTTTCTTTTTTTTTTGTAATGCTATGGGGTAAATTTTGGAAGGCAGATGGATTTGTATATAAGATAGTACCCAGAGATTTCGCCCTCATTTTGCTAGGACTTTATGATCTGAGTTCTAGTTTCCTATAGGGGCTCCTATAGACGCAAGCCCCTATAGTTAATTACCCCTCTTGATAACGAGAGAGAACTTTTGATTAAGGCTAGTCGTCAATCAGATACGTAGAAATACGCGTTATCTGCCATATAGTAGCAGCATGGGCATGAGGATATTTAGAAATGTGAAGATTTTATATTTATAATTAAAAATTTCACCATCTTTCACTTAAAGCAAATGGTGGGGGAATGGATGATGGACCCGATCAAGATTC
>NW_021337867.1:0-410 GCF_001605985.2 Dendrobium catenatum
GTCCAGGTACCATATGCTCCCACGAGGTCTTATGTGATAGCAATCCTCTTCTTGATCTGATTGTTCAACATTATCTGCCATCAAGCAAAGGTTAGTGATTTCTTCTTCTTTTTCAGTCTCAGATGAGTCTGAAGCTGTGTCTGCCCAGAAAGCTCTTTGAAATTTCTTCTTGCCCTTCTTTAACATTGGTTTCTCCTCTACCTTCTCCTTACTAGGAGTGGCTTTGAGTTTTGGGCAATCAGTCTTGATATGACCTGGTTTCCTGCATTCATAACAAATTTCTTCATTAGAAATATTGCCATATCAGTTAAACTTACCTCTGTTCCATTGCTGGCGTCTCTTCTGCTTCCTCTTTAAAAATCTTCTGAATTGTTTAGTCATCAGTGTAATATCATCTTCATCCTCAGGTT
>NW_021337868.1:0-222 GCF_001605985.2 Dendrobium catenatum
CAAGAGATCTAATCCTACTTTGGTCAGTACTAATGGGTATGTTGGCTAGAAAGTAGTGAAAAGTCTCCTTATTATAGGAGTGAATCAAGGTTATGATAAAAGCGAATTGAGTGATAGTAAAAAGAGGCATCACTTGAAAGTTAAGATTTTCTTGAAGAAGGATTCATGATGGAGTTATTTTTGAAGATTTAAACCTAACAAAGAATCCTCGTTGGGTTTGGA
>NW_021337869.1:0-211 GCF_001605985.2 Dendrobium catenatum
GAAACAAAGTTTTAGTTTGTGAATTTTTCTATAAAACGTTTTCAACCACAAAATTTTAAACACAAAAAGTAAATAAGCAGCGGAAAATAAATGACACCAGATTTATAGTGGTTCGGTCAAAACCAGACCTACATCCACTCCCCAGAGGCATCCTCTGAGTATTGCACTAATAACAATAGTAACTCTCCTTTAGCACCCACAACAAGGTGGA
>NW_021337870.1:0-290 GCF_001605985.2 Dendrobium catenatum
GGAAGGTGAGAATACAAAGAGGCAAACCACGAACCCGACCGTCTCCAAGGTTGGTGGGTGATTCGTTTGCCCTTCTCCAAGGGACTTTAATTCACGAGCCCGGACCCATCCTGCGGCTGGTGACAACTTTGATTCCTCTCCAATGAAATCTCACTCTCGTCCTCTCCCAAGAAGAACACAAATGTGAAACACACCAAATTTTCATATTCATTAACCATCCATTACAATAGCTTAAGGCCCTTATTTATAGGCTATAACATGAGAAAATAGAAAATTACAAAAATGCCCCT
>NW_021337871.1:0-334 GCF_001605985.2 Dendrobium catenatum
CTTGCTATTAATCCCACCAAAAGCTCAATTATTTTTTCAAAAAATGTCACTGCCCCCTCTCTTATAGCTGATCTTCTGGGCATTCAGAACATCAATATCCTCCTCACCTATCTTGGTCTTCCCATCTCCCCATCCAAACTCAAATTTTCTCACTTCCAACCCCTACTGAGCAGAATTTCTGCTCTACTTGCGGGTTGGAAAGTTAAATTTTTGTCTTTTGCAAGTAGGCTTCAATTTTTAAAATACACAATTGCTAATACGATAGCCTATTGGATTAGGGGAGCAATTATACCTAAAAGATGCAGAACTCTTATCATAAAGCTTTGTTCTAAAT
>NW_021337872.1:0-229 GCF_001605985.2 Dendrobium catenatum
TATATATATATATATGCATATTAAAATTGAAAGTACTTTGTAATACATAAAATTATTCCCACAGTATAATCATTGATAAGATAAAAATGGTTCATTCCAAATTATCCTTATTATGTTATTTTATTTTTGTAATATTTGTATTTTGTGCAAGAAAATAGTGAAAAATCATAAAAATTAGACATGCTTCACAATATTAGAGCTCATTTCAATGTCGATGCACCGCACCTTC
>NW_021337873.1:0-256 GCF_001605985.2 Dendrobium catenatum
GTTGTTTATTGCTTGCTTTAAGTAGGTAATTTTCCTATGTTAGGGTTATGTGTTGTATTTGTTTAAATTTTTCTTATGGTGTTTGGGCTCTAGCCTGCAGCAAGAGATTTAGGAGAGACGGATCATCCACTCCAACTGAAGATTCACTTGTATCTTGTCTTTCTTTCATAAAACATTCAATAAACAAATATTCTTGTGTGTTCTATTCCTGGTTTTCTAAAATTGTTGAAATCAAATTTTGGCCAAAGCTTTTCCT
>NW_021337874.1:0-3138 GCF_001605985.2 Dendrobium catenatum
ATGTTAGAGGACCTTAATAAAAATTAAAAACTGCATCTGCCGCCTATGGCAAATTACATAAATTGTAGAAATATGTTAAAAATCAATTAATCCTTAGTACCACACATCACCCAACTAATACCTTGGCATCTCTACGTCATCAATACCCTAAATTAAACTTTATTCATAGAAACCCCATGATCGACAAATCTCTCAATAAAATTCCTACTAACCACTAGAGAAACATTATCCACCAATTACAAAAAATTCAACATGGGACCAACTTCCATGCCCATTCAAAAATCTAAAGAAAGGTCTCCCTAGTTTATGACTAGTTCTGCATCCGATCAACCTACTCTCAGCCCAAAACTTAATCATAATAACATTATTTCTCCAAAATAAAAAAAACATCTATCATGTGCATCTACAGAATGTGCAAATCCTAACATGATATTTCTGCTGCTATGACTCATCCAATAATGATAAACAATTGCAAATACATTCAAGTTAACTCTTGCATGAGCCCAAATTAATTCAACGCGACTCGAGCCTCCTTCAGCAAAAATGCATTTGATAACCACTAATTCAAACAAGTTAGCATCAGCCCCTGTGAAGATACAACAGCTTAAACTTCGTGTACTATAGTTATTAAAGGTAAAGTAGAAATGATGTCACGCATGCATCCAATTTCAAATACCGCTATGATGAATATCATGCATGTTGATGTAAGGAAGGGTAGTATGTTCATCCCTTACCTATACAAAGGGTAGTATGTTCATCCCTTACCTATACAAATGGCCTCCTACAATGTGCTTATTTGTATAAAAATACTTTTTCCTATTATGTCACGGCCATCCAATACTTAAAAATAAAACTAATTACTGTGATTGAGGAGTGATTTAGACCTTCCATTCATGCATAGGTTAGCCATCCCTTAATTATTGTAGGTTATGTTTACGTTATTCTCTATATAAGTAAATGTTATATAAATAATAAATTTGATCGCTGAAGAGAAATAATATTGTTGTTTGGTTTCTAGTATCTAAAGATAGCTTGGTGGCTTTTTTCTACCTTTGGAGTTCTTCAGTGAGAGTCTCAAATATACTATTGTGTTCAAATGGCCTGATGGTCCCATTATGTAATTGAAGATCTTTTGTGAGGACTTCAAAATGATCTCTTCTTACTATTTGTATCACCTCTCCCATCTACCATTATTGCTCCCGACCGAGTTAGGAAATTAAGCTTTGGTCAACCACTAAACCCTATCGACACTTCCATTAGCCTATAAATAATCCATCGTCAATTCTCTAAAGATACCAACCATACTCCTCTTTCAAATAATGTCTTAACAATTGAAATCTACACAAACCGAGCAATTAAAAGATGATCATAAATCATAATATATAGGCATTCAATATATTGTATTCATCGGAAAAAAAAAAAATTCTTAAAATAGTGTTGAAATCCAATATTTAAACCAATCCTTGAGCCTGACTTGACTACTTGAGATCAATTGTTGCAGGTATGCAAGCGGGTGCTTACCCTTGCTTTTGGTTGCTCTATTAGTAAGACATTCTTATTCTTTTAAATTAAAACTGAAGGTGATACGCTTTTTGTTGATTGAGAGCATAGCAACTTGTGATTCAAGTCATGATTGTAGTTCTAAAGGGTGACTTGCCAAGTCAGTTGCATGCCAACCTGTTGGTGATTGGATCTAAATTATTTTAACTTTCTTTTCTAAATTGTTCTACAATTGTTAGTTTATCAACAGATTCAACACCATACTTGCTAGTGTAACTTAAAAATCATGCATCAAGAGATTGATCTCTCTTGCATTCTATCAACGAATCAAAAATTCAAGAGCATCAGTTTCTTCTTTGGGTTCATTTGGTTACTTTAAGTTGAAATTAAGTTTTAGAACATGATGATTCCATTAACTCATTTTGAATGTAAAAAAATATATCGATTTTATGAAGCTTTGAATTTTTTTTTCCTAATTTGAAATCCATATTAGTTTCTAACTATATCTGACCAAATTATGGGTTTAACATAGATCATAATTGTTCATCTAGCTTCATCTAGCTTCGAGCCTTCCAACAATCAAATGAGTCCTTAATGTCCATCCAGTAATCAACTCAGCGCTTCGATCAGCAATATTGAATAAAATAACAGTAGTGTGATAGTTTGACACAGCCATCCAATCAAAGAAAATTTTGGAGCCAAAACAATTCATGGGATATAGCATTAACATTTAAATTTTGTAGATGCCTCATTTGGTTGCTTGCACGTAAAAAACATATTTTAGAAATTTATGATCTCTTTCTCACTCATTAATGAAAATATGTAATCCTTGATGTTAAGGGATATTAAATCTACTGCAAAGTTTAAACCCCATTTTGATTTCGAACTTAATATCCAACCAAATGACTGAATCTAATAAACTCATCAAACTATCAGAGGTGAAATATAATCAAATTTCAGATCAATCAGACAATGATTGAAAAAAATACTCTAAATCACATGCAAAAAAACGGCCCTCAAAGTGGGCTCAGAATGGCTCATCTCTACACGAGCAACAGGCTAAAAAAAAACAGTGCATTATGAAGATTCAGGACAAATTGCATAGAAATCACACAGGTGTCAACAAGAAACCAAAACAAACGGGAAGATAGAGCTAACCCATGGCAGTGGACGTCTCGGCTGGCACATCGGCCTCGGATTCATTCTTGCGGACGCGTACAGGAAGCTTTGGGGCTTCAAGAGCCGCTTGTTGAGCAGCAAGCTTAGCAGCCTCTTTCTTCTCGTAGAAGGGCTCCGCGATCTCCCTCCTTAGAGACCTCAGCCTCTGCTTTCGCTTCGACCTCATAGACTTCGCCATCCGCTTCTTGCTCTCGCTTTCCCGCAATCTCGCCTGAACCAATTTTAGGGTTTGCGGCGGCTAATTTATAGCTTAAGCACGGCAATTTGATTTGCATTCCTATCAAATAATATTAATAATACTAATAAATCATAGATATTTCTCTCAGGCTTAATTTGGGCAGCTTTTTTCTGATTCTTAAAACAATTTTTTATTAAAAAATAAAAAAATTTGTGCTAAAAAATTGCTTTAAAAAACAGATAAAAAAGTCATCCCAAACAAAGCCTCGGTCTCTCTAGAAA
>NW_021337875.1:0-1200 GCF_001605985.2 Dendrobium catenatum
TTTCGGGTCAAAATCGGGTCAAAATCGGTCAATCTAAATTAATTAAAAATAAATTAAATATTAAAAATATAATTTGTAGCATTTAAAGTTGGATGGTTAATTCCTCTCTCTCCGTTTTTCTCTCTACCGCCTCTCTCTCCCCCTTTTATCTCTGTCTTCTCTCTCCCGTCTCTCTCTTCCTCCCCGGTAATAAAACAAAAAAAATTTCTTTGCATAAAAAAAGTAAAAAACGCAATTTTAAAAAAAGTTTTCATGAAAAACGCAATAACAAAATGACATTTATCAGAAAAAACAATTAATAATTGTGTTTTATATAAAAAATGCAATTTCTGACGTGCCTGATTCTTTTTAAATTTTATTTTTTACTTGATTTTTCTCCTAATTTGTCAACACTAATACTTTTAAAAATCTGCCCATTGGATTGTTGGAGTGTTCAGCTGTGCCGTGATGTGTTGAACACAGGCGATTATTTTTTTATTAGCGTGGATGTGAATGCCACTACTTGCTGACGTGGTAGATAATTAATAGTAAATGATCGTCGTTATGCGCTAATCGCTGGTGAGGCACTTCCACGAGTTGCGTGCGGAAGCGGTCTAATTAGTTTATCATAATTAATACCGTACGGTTAAATTACATTTTAGGGACGTAATCCTCAATTTTAGCTAAGTTTGCTGAGAACAATTTTGGATATTCTAATCTGCTCATGAGACAATTTATGAAAAAAGAAAAGGGGGATTATATAAATAACACTCAACTTTTGTACTAAAATAATAAAAATGTGAATTCAAGTAAGACAAAAGTTGAGATAAGGTAGAGTGGTGCAATTTTCAAATTTTTTTCTTACATTTATATTTAAATAATTGAATATAAATATTTTGAGCAACATATTTGAGCAATTTTGGTTGTAAAAAGTAGCTATCATTCACTTAAATTTCTGAAAAGTCGTAGTCAAACGAAATTGTGATTTGTCTTAAAAGCAAAGTAATGAAAAAGTTGCTCCAAAAATATCCTTAGTTTCGAACAATTATTACGTCCTCTGACTGGACGTAGAGCTACGTTCGGCCGCCAATAACATGTCGCCACGTGCTCGTACTCTTTATCGCGCGGCCCGACGACTTGACCCAGAACGGAACCCGGGAATGCTATGTTCGCGATTTCTCAGCATTGCTAGGTATTTGCTAGGTATTGCTTTGCAAAAAT
>NW_021337876.1:0-488 GCF_001605985.2 Dendrobium catenatum
GACCCCAAAGCTTTTTTTTTTTTTCTTTCTTTCTTTTTTACAGTAGCTCTGTTACGCAACGGCTATATACATGCCGATAACACTTGCATGAATTCTAACAGTTTGGGAAGAAAAGTTGCACAGCTGAATAATTGCATTTATGCCACTGCAAATGGTTTGATAATATAAAAAATGATATTGTGATTGCAAGGAAGAAAAATTGGTGCCATCGAAGCATGAATCCATTGTAATGCAGAGGAGGGTTGATGGATTAGGGCTCTCAACATTTGACACGACTCAAAAAACTGATTCAAATCTGATCCGAAAAAAATTCAAGGTTAGGGTTAACCTGTTTGTCATATGGACCGAGTTCGAGTTTAGCAAATCAATCTGTTTCAAAATCATGTCAGGTTCGGGTTGACCTGGAAACCCAACAATGATCGAAAATTCAAGTTGTACACAAAATCGGAAATCCCAATTCGATTCCCGCCCGCACTCGCAACTCTTGG
>NW_021337877.1:0-284 GCF_001605985.2 Dendrobium catenatum
AGTGAATACATGATTTGATTGAATGATGCGATTTATGTGATCTGTAATTAATAATTTTGTCCTCTCCAATAATAGTCCACGATGATAAATCTCAAGGAAGATATTTTTCTGAGGTGAGCATAACGTAATAATCTTAATTTTCATCCGATTAAAGACTTTTTAATGACATATTAATAATCCATATTAAATTTTTAAATGCAAGAAAATTCTGTTATGATTTCTATAATGCTAACATGATTAATATATAAATATAATATTTAAAATAATTAAAATAATTTATATCA
>NW_021337878.1:0-243 GCF_001605985.2 Dendrobium catenatum
CAGCACCTCGACGCTGAAATTCAGCACCTCGACGTTGATATTCTTCTCTTCTTTCTGCCTTCAAAATCTGCACTTCCCTCATATTCCCCCCTCCTGCCTTCAAAATCAGCACCTTGACGCTGAAAATCAGCACCTCGACGCTGAAAATCAGCACCTCGACGATCATTTCCCATGCTCATCTCCTCTCTAGAAAGTGGCTCTAGAGGTGGCATGTCGTCCTCTCCCTCAAGGATCTCTACTGCC
>NW_021337879.1:0-326 GCF_001605985.2 Dendrobium catenatum
CTTATGCCATCTCCAGCTTTAGTTTGGATTTCTTTTATTGCATTTGGAATTTCAGAACAAGTTGTCTTCTCTTGAATCTTGTATACTTCTTCACCTTCTCTACAAACCTCCTTGTTGTGACCAATTAGCCCACATTTGAAACAAAAATTGGGGACCTGTTCATATTCTATCTTCTGATAGAATCTCTCAAAACTGCCTTCCACCCAAACACCTAATGGTAACTTAGCATCCAAGTTAATCCAGACACATACCCTTCAAAACTCTCTTCTTCCCCATTGAAACATGTTCTCATCAAGTAAATATGGTTTTCCAACCATTGATGCAAT
>NW_021337880.1:0-270 GCF_001605985.2 Dendrobium catenatum
GATCAACGACCTATAGAGCCATGGTCGAGGACCCTTTCATCACCCTACTAATCTCTCACCATCCTTTGTTGACATCTCTCAAGTCTTCTTGACTATTATGATTTAGTGATGTCTTGACAATGCATTCCCTTTCCATTCAACACTCTCTTAAGGCTAGCTTTGAGTCTCCATCATCTCAATGTCTCAACATTTTTTTGCTAGCATGTCCTAGGTTGACATCTCTACAACAAGTCATTACAAGAAGAAGACTTTAGGTAATAACCCTCAAAA
>NW_021337881.1:0-237 GCF_001605985.2 Dendrobium catenatum
TCTTTCAAACGGTTTACAATACTCGTGGAAAAAAGGCATCAGGTAAGTCTTTGAAATCCAAATCTTTAGCTAAGTCAAATTCTTATCATAAATAATGATTAATTTTTTAATCTGGAATGTGAGAGGGATTGGTTCTCCCTCTATAAAAAATAGAATTAGAAATCTTTGTCGTGTTCATTTTATTGAATTTATTGTTATTCTTGAGCCTATGATTAATAATTCTAAAATCATGCATGT
>NW_021337882.1:0-248 GCF_001605985.2 Dendrobium catenatum
GATGGTGGTCGGTTGTTTCGATTTCTATTTTAGATTTTTTTTTGGAGGATTTGTTCTTTCAATTTGCCCTAATTTGGTCGATGTGAGTCATTAGTCGTGCGAAAGCGAAACTGTAATGGCCTGATGGGTTTTCTGGAGTATGCTGCACATTTTATTCTTATAAGTTCTTCTTCTTCCTTATGAGTTATGAGTATAAGTGTATAACTGTATATGCCATGGCCGACTTTTCTGGAGTATGCTGCACATTT
>NW_021337883.1:0-1650 GCF_001605985.2 Dendrobium catenatum
GCACACTTCAAGGGGTTCATTTTCAAATCGTAGCGGCGCAACCATTCAAAAACAACTCTTAAGTCATACAGGTGAGCCTCTTTGACCTTGCTGTTGACAACTAAATCGTCAATATAGCACTCAACTTGATTATGAATTAAGTCGTAAAAGATGCGAGTCATGGCCCGCTGGTAAGTTGCTCCAGCGTTCTTTAGGCCAAATGGCATTACCTTATAACAGAAGATTCCTGTAGGGGTTCTGAACGCAGTATTTCTCTCATCTTCTAGGGCCATCCCTATTTGGTTATAACCTGATGAGCCGTCCATAAAAGAGAAAATAGAATATGAAGAGGCAATGTCCACCATAAGTTCTGGTATTGGTAGGGGGAATTCGTCTTTAGGACATGCCTTATTCAGATCCCTATAGTCGACACAAATCCGAATTTGACCGTTTTTCTATCAAACTGGCACGACGCTGGCCACCCAAGAGGGAAATTGTTCCTCTCGAATGAATCTGGCTTCTTCCAATTTCTTAACTTCAGAAACGACATGTTGCTCGATCTCTAAGCAAATGCGTCGAGGAGCTTGTTTAACAGGAATGTCATCATGCTGAACCCCAAGTTTGTGGACTGCTACCTTAGCGGGCAAACCTGCCATTTCGTCGTATGTCCAGGCAAAGCAATCTCTGAACTCAGACTATAATTGAATTAATCTTGGGTTTCACCCTCGCTCAACAGAGTACTTATGAAAATCGGGCGGGGGTCATCATCGTTTCCAAGGTTAATTTCTCTCAACTCATCGACTGTAGATTTAATTTCCTCCTCAAATTAAGGGGGTGCATCCCGAACTTGAAGGTCATCGGGATCATCTAAAGTCTCCAAACATAGACCATCAAGAGGATAGAAGGGATATGTAGAGACATTTGGAGAATCAAGATGGTAAGTTACCATTAGGCAATACTCATCATCATCAAATGAACTAACGGTTCCAAAGCCAATACCACTTATTGGATTTTTCTTTATCTTTGTTTGTCAAATATTCTCGTGGTATCTAGCTTGACCTTTAGTCCATCGATATGGTATAGAACCTTTAGAAAAAGTATTTTTCACACAAATAGGGAAGTAGCCGAAATGTAATTCCATTAATTCATTGAAATCTGCCTCCTCAAGGGTTACATCATCTTCGTCTCTTATGGAGGAGGAGCCAGGAAAGAATTTCTGGACTTTCTTTACTTCACCATTCAAGTTGGGGGCCACTTTAACTTCTAACCCTACAATCCTGCCTGCCGACAGTGGGGTTAGAGAAATGGCCTCAATCCTCCTACTAAGCTTTTCGTACATTGTTAATTCAGGCTCGTCACTTTTAACTTTTTGAGATATCTACCTCAGTGTCACTGTCCTGGTCTAAGGTGAGATCAATTTTTGGAGGAATATTTACGTTTTGGTAATCGAGAGAGAGGGCATCACCTTGAATTTCTAGTTCACCATCAGAGTCTGATTCCAAATCAATATATACAAGTGATGCACTCCTATCTAATGAAGCACAGCCTCGACCTCGTGCCCTTAAAGCCATCCTCCCACCTCTTTGAGGTAATGTGCTTGGAAGCCTAAGGACAACGATATCAGAGTCGTCTTCACTACTCGATCGTGTCATTTATTGATTGATATTTTTA
>NW_021337884.1:0-292 GCF_001605985.2 Dendrobium catenatum
TGGTCATTTAGTTGATTATTTTTGGATTTATATTGATATGTTTACCTGATTGCACAGTAGAAATTACCTGCTTTTTCTAGGTTTTCTTTCTTGCATGTCGCTTTTGTTTTCGCCTGGATTTCGTTAGGCTCTTTAAGGACTGCAAAATCTCTTCTATTCATAACCAAAATTTAATTTTTAAGTTT
The DNA here is from genome assembly GCF_001605985.2 of Dendrobium catenatum. NCBI lineage: Eukaryota > Viridiplantae > Streptophyta > Magnoliopsida > Asparagales > Orchidaceae > Dendrobium > Dendrobium catenatum. The sequence goes on from NW_021337884.1 coordinate 186, forward strand.
TAAATAACATAGAAACTTAACGAATCTAGGGAACTGCCGGAATCGTTCGGGGTCGCATGCATATTACTGTATCTTCTCTCTCCTTCTTATAAGACATCTCCCTGCCT
>NW_021337885.1:0-207 GCF_001605985.2 Dendrobium catenatum
GAACAATGTGTGATTGATTAAGCCAGTTGGGACATTCTTCTTCTTTGATTAGGAAGGCCTAGAAAATTCCTTCGCACTAAACCCATTCGAGAAGATAATCTAACATCCTTAATCGAGAGTTTTCTTAGATCAAGGTCTAAGATGTAATTAACTACGGGGGCTTGCGCCCGAAGGAAATCGATCCCCACAATCAAATAAACCCTATTC
>NW_021337886.1:0-281 GCF_001605985.2 Dendrobium catenatum
CTTCCAAAATTTACCCCGGAACTTAATCCGTTAAAACCACCCCCGAAAAAAAAAAGCAATGGTAGGCGGAGGCTGGGCCGAATTTTCGGAGCCCACAAGCCCAAAAGAACAAACCCTAGATCTCAAATGTATTATCTCCTTCAAGATGAAAACAAACCCTAGCCCAGAAAAACTAATTAAAGTCAAAGGAAACTTACAAAATCCCTAAACAGCCTTTAATTCAAAATTTCCCTCCTAAATAGCAATTTAATTAATTACTTGGGCCCCACTAGGGCATCCAC
>NW_021337887.1:0-487 GCF_001605985.2 Dendrobium catenatum
GGGATTTGGGGAGATTTAATAGGCTAGGAGAATTAGGTAATTTCTCAATTAAATTCAATTTGCATTTTAAGTTCAAATTGAATTAATTAATAAACTTTCCTAAAAATAGACTATTTAAATTAGAAAAGAATTTGAAAATTCGCAAATGATGAATTTCGAATTTCAAATCTTCCCGCATCCAATTTAATCTAGAAAAGGAAATAAATTTGGATGGAAGAAAGGAAGGGAGTGGTCGGCGGCTAGGAAGATAAGGGGGTCGGCGGTTGTGGCCATGGCTGGCGGCCAAGGGGGCTTGGAGCAAGGGCCGTGGGGTGTTGGGGTTTCGGGTAAGGTGGCCGGTGGCTAGTGGAGGAATATGGTGGAGCTCGGTTGGGAGGAGATGATGGCTTGGAGATGGAGAAAGGTTTTGGTGTAATGATGTCCGGTGGTGATGATGGGAGGAGGAAAGATAAAAGATAAAGAAAGACCACGAACCCGGCCGTCTCCA
>NW_021337888.1:0-236 GCF_001605985.2 Dendrobium catenatum
GTGTGAAGATTTGGTTCCATGTCTCTTGGTTATAATTATTTTTTTCGCTAAATTAAAGAAAAAAATCCGTTTGAATTTTTTAATTTTTTACAATTTTTTTCGTAAAAACATTACTTGAAACATAAAAAATTTAAATTTTCAAAGAATTTTAGATTAAAATTTCTCTCAAACACAAGTATATTTTCGTCTATTACAACACTACTAAATTAATACACATAATAATTTAATATCTTATA
>NW_021337889.1:0-318 GCF_001605985.2 Dendrobium catenatum
TTATGTGTCGGTTGTTTTGATGGGTAGAACCTACAAAGATAAAGTTATGTTAAATAAATATAAAATATAAAATAAAAATATTCGTTAGTTTAAATAAAAGAGACTGTACGTACGTGTCACCCTCAGGTGCTATCAACATTCTACCATCTGTCTCCTACTCTACTGCAGCTACTGTCGAAGGTCCAACTGTTGTCGAAGGTCCAAATGTAGCAGGCTGATGGGTTGGTGGGGGATAGTATGGTGGAGCATATGGTGCAAATTGATAAGTAGGAGGGGCTCCCGCATACGGTGGGGGTGTGTAGTATGGGTAGAAAGGAG
>NW_021337890.1:0-793 GCF_001605985.2 Dendrobium catenatum
CTCAAATCAAACTGGATTATCAGTTAAAAATAAAAATCCTAATTAGGGCATCTCAATTTTAAGAGTAATTAAACTAATTTTACTAGACAATCCTTATCATCCAGGATGATTAGTTCATATTGTGAAAATAGACGCCAACCATAATTTTGGAAATATTTTAATTTTCAATTTTTATACTAACCATATAAAACAAAATTGATCATCCTGGATCGTCCAGGACAAACATTCCTAAATTAATCTCATGATTAGGAGAATAATTTTGGTAAAACATAATTTGATACGATCATACATGACAATCATCCTGGATGATAGAGAACATGTTCGTATGATAAGGGATCGCCAATTATCATACCGGATGAATAACATAATTTTTTAACAAATCATCGAGGATGATATACCCATATCATAGTGGATTACATAGAAGTGTATGGAATGATAGGGCACCACTAGGCATCATAGTAGATGATGTTCAATACTTTAATATTACTCGTCCAGGATGATATTTATATCATATAGGATGATCAACCTCTTATCTTGAACTAATCATAAAAAGTAATGCCATTCATCCTAGCTAAAAGGGCTATTTTGTACAAATCATACAAGACGATCCTTTAATCATCATGGATAATCAATTGTGCAAACTTAAAAATTAGGGCTTCTATTGGAGGCCCTCAATTTCAATAATTATATTTACCCTTGAGTTAATCTTTTGTTGCGGAGTTTATCCAGAGAGAGCTTAGAAAAGAAAGAGGGAAAGCTTGAGAGAGAGGGAGAGAGATCCTTATAAGGGGGA
>NW_021337891.1:0-795 GCF_001605985.2 Dendrobium catenatum
GGGTCTTCTTCTGGCATTTCTGCTCTGGGTGGGATCTAGTTACAGTTACTATTATATCCTTTACCACATTTGTTATGTAAGTTTATGCATCTTTTATTTCAATACACCTGTCACCTAATTTACTTTTGTCGGAGGTTCATTTTTGTGCAGAACGACTGCCAAGACTTGGGGTGTTACAAAGGTTGCAGAGGGAGTTTCTCCACCGTTTTTTGGACCTTTTGGAAGGTGAACTACAATTTTTGCAGGAAGTTCGTGCTGACCGTTTTAATTTCCTTCTTCCTTTTTTGGTTGCTTTCTTATTACAGCACTAGATTGTTATTAGGATTTTTTGTATATCTTAGTACTAGGAACCACCGGCTTTCAGGTTTTATTTTGATTTCTTTTGTTGCTCTTAAGAGCATTAGTGAGCTGGAGGTTCCTTTTAAGGATCTTATAACCGATTTTTTGATATTAATTCGTAGGCCCGTCTGTGGGTTTTAACAAAATAAAAGAATAATATTATGATATTTCTTGGGCTTCAAGCACACATTTTTAGGTGATATATATAGTGTTTCTAATTATATTAAAAATATTAAAAATATATAAAATGGTGGTATAAAGCACAATCACTTCAATGAAATAGCTACCATGGAGATGATGACATGTTCCATTGAACTAGCTTTGAGCATTTATAACTTGAACACATGAAGATGTTCAATTCAATAGGTTTAAGGATGCAAAGTGAAGATTCATTATTTAACAATCTACTGAGGGGCTGTTTGGTATGCAGGATTAGTAGGGTAAAGTAATATAATT
>NW_021337892.1:0-258 GCF_001605985.2 Dendrobium catenatum
CCGCCTCTGTTACGCATGAGCCGGTCCATGTATGGACTGGCTATGGACCGGCTAGACCGGTCTAATAATACTTCGGATGCAGTGCATCAAGCTTACCGGGTTCACTTTACTAATATCTACTTATTAGTTTATTTCCTTTGTTTCTTATTTCTTATACTAACGTGGCCACTACCTAGTAACGGCCTGTCCCTTTTTTTAGCCGCTTTAGCACTTTTATGCTTTTTAGCTGTTGGTAGCAGTTTTAGTATGAGGGAGAAA
>NW_021337893.1:0-228 GCF_001605985.2 Dendrobium catenatum
CTTGATTTTGTAAAAATTTTAGATAGGTAAAATGTAACCTATCTCAATCCAAATAATTTTTTGAACTGAATAGATAGTAGAAAATTGATCGGAGGCACCAAAACCTAACTTTCTCTTGCTAGGATTTCCCTCTCTCTCTCTAACCATCATAAAAGGGGGATTTTAAAATATTTTTTAAAAATAAATTGAAATATATTTTATATTTTTTATAAAAATTTATCCTAGCAC
>NW_021337894.1:0-247 GCF_001605985.2 Dendrobium catenatum
AATGCCCAACGAACGGTGCATGATCAAAGGATTCAATTTCGGCCGTCCATTCAAAACACTCTCACTCCAGAAAAACTATAAATAGAGCCCTCATTCTACACCAAGGGGACTCAAGTGAAGAGAGAGAAGAAGAAGAGGAGAAAGGGGAAAAGGAGATTCCTCACCTCCTCGATCATTGCCGGAGCTCTTCCTGCCGCCTGAAGACGCCGGAACTCTGCTGGATTTTCGGGAGAACGCCAGAATTCTG
>NW_021337895.1:0-930 GCF_001605985.2 Dendrobium catenatum
TTCTCTCTCCATCTTTGGATTATATATTATCTTTTCTGGTGTGTACTCTGGGATTGGTACTCCTTAGATTAGGTCCGTCCCACTCTTAGTTAGGGTATTTCCTTATTTAGGGTTCCTTCCCCTTAGCTAGGATTCTTCCCTACTCTATTTCTTTCCAGCCTTACAGGCTTTTCCGTCCTTTATTCATTTCATATCTATCTTTATCAAATCCATTCTCATTCCTTTTTCATAATTTCAATTTTGATTTCTAACTTTTCAATTTCTTTTCTTGGCAGCAGTGTCATGGCTTCCTTCGTACCTTCCGTTACCTTTGCTTTCGGTTCGGACGCACGGGTGACTCTCCCTGAGTCCCTGCTCGCTAGTCTGCTAGCTGGAGGGATCACTTTTGGTTCCTTTACTGACTCAGCCTTCGTCACTCTTTGCAGACCGACCCCTGCAGAGGCTGCTGTATTCTCTCCTCCTCATAGGAGAAGACGCGCAGCCATGCACCCTTTCGGATGACCGGTTGCTCGGCGGATAGCCCGGGCACCTACTCGTCCCGTTCCTATACTTGCGTAGCCAGTGCGCCCTGTGGCTAGGTGACCAGTGCCTAGGCCACTTCCTGTTCCACTTATTCGACCTGCGGCTAGGCGTCTAGTGCCTACCACACCTGTTGCGCAGGTTGCTCTGGCCCCTCAACGCAGGCAGCCTGATGTAGTTGTTCCACCAATTCGTGCAGCGGTCAGGCGACCAGCGCCTACCGCTCCGGTTGCACAGGTTACTCCGGCCCCTCAGCGCCGGTATCCTGTTGCTATTGTTACTCCCGTTGTTTCGATGGAAGTACCCCTCGTTCGGCTCTCCCCTCCCGCTTCCATTAGGAAGAGGGGTGCCCAGACTGAGGTGCCTTCGCCCTCTTCTGGCCGGGTTTCTATTTTTGCTCGACTTTCTCAC
>NW_021337896.1:0-283 GCF_001605985.2 Dendrobium catenatum
TAGTGTGGGCAGAGAACCCTTCGTCCTTTCACATTCTTCTAGTATGGGTAGAGAACCCTTCGTCCTTTCACACTCTCCTAGTGTGGACAGAGAACCCTTCCTCCTTTTACACTCTCCTAGTGTGGGCAGAGAATCCTTCATCCTTTCACACTCTCCTAATGTGGGCAGAGAACCCTTTGGCTGTTCACACTGTCCAAGTGTAGGCAGCGAACCCTTCAGCTATTCACACTTTCCAAGTGTTGGCATAGAACCGGATCTCCTTGACAGATATTCTCACAAGAAT
>NW_021337897.1:0-565 GCF_001605985.2 Dendrobium catenatum
ATTTCAAAAAACCATAGCGCAAGTATAGCGCAAGTATAGCGCAACCATAGCGCAAGTATAGCGCAACCATAGCGCAAGTATAGCGCAAGTATAGCGCAAGTATAGCGCAAGTATAGCGCAAGTATAGCGCAAGTATAGCGCAAGTATAGCGCAAGTATAGCGCAAGCATAGCGCACGTATAGCGCAAGTATAGCGCAAGTATAGGGCAAGTATAGGGCAACCATAGCGCAAGTATAGCGCAAGTATAGCTTACTTTTTATTAAATTTCTTGAAAAATTCATCCATCATTCGTTGGTTTTCCTCAGTCAGAAATTGCTTCCCTGGATAATCCATTTTTTCCAATGCTGGTCTTGTCTCAACTATTATTTTCTACAGAAATAATAGTTGAGACAAGACCAGCATTGGAAAAAATGGATTATCCAGGGAAGCAATTTCTGACTAAGGAAAACCAACGAATGATGGATGAATTTTTCAAGAAATTTAATAAAAAGTAAGCTATACTTGCGCTATACTTGCGCTATGGTTGCTCTATACTTGCCCTATACTTGCGCTATACTTGCGCTAT
>NW_021337898.1:0-245 GCF_001605985.2 Dendrobium catenatum
ATTAATATTCAAACTGAAAGTCCATAGGCAAAGTTGCATTGCTTATTACAAACCAGGGCCTGCTGAAAGTAAAGTGGCCGGATACCATTACCAACAACCTGGATTTCTAATCCTAAGACTCAAGTGACTTTGAGAATGGGTCTTCTCGTCATCCACTTCTTTGTCTTCTCGTGAACTTCTTGATCTGTCAGTTCAGGAAATCTAAATAAAAAGAAACTCCCTCTTGAATGGGGTGTTATCTTTTC
>NW_021337899.1:0-287 GCF_001605985.2 Dendrobium catenatum
CTATATGCCGAGATCCCCAAATGAATATTTAAAATCTTATATTCCAAATTTATTCCATTCTAAAATGTCCCTGCGAGACAGGAGGCATTTTAAATATTTATTCGAGTCGACATCGCGCTGCGTGCTGAGATCCTCGAATAAATATTTAAAATTATCAATTCAAATATTCTTTTGTGCTAAAGAACACACATATTTGTTTTTTAAAGTACATGCAGGTGATCTCTCAAAAGATCGAGACAATGCTTTCTATAACAAACTAAGACTCAAAAGTCAAGAAAGAGACTTTT
>NW_021337900.1:0-246 GCF_001605985.2 Dendrobium catenatum
TCCTCCTCACATGACCATTCGGTAGTGGTGGAGTACGACCTTCGTGGCACCATCCTAGTTTGCCAGTTAATTTGCCTATTTGGAGTAACTCTTCTATCAGCAACCTATGGGCCTAAGGTTGGGTGATGCCCTTCCTTAGACCCAAGGCTAGGTATTTCCTACCTTGCACTACAAGAAAATAGGTAATTAGCGACCAACAAAATTGGTCTCTAAAAATGTTAATTTGGACGCTAAAGCAAATAGCGA
>NW_021337901.1:0-356 GCF_001605985.2 Dendrobium catenatum
CAGGTGGTTTGATGTTCGTACTTGTTCGTAGGGACGAGTCTTCCACTATCAATTGTTAGTGTTGCCATCTCAATCTACAAGCAATTACTTGTATTGGACATTATGGCAGTCGCATATGAACTCTGCAACTTGGTATTGTTGTTTGCAAGTATAGTTCATTTGATCTTATAGGGATTATCGTAGGAGTTCGTTGCATTCATCTTTCACGTACATTGAGATTTAATCTTTTACTTGTAACTTGTTGTTAGCTTGGATGACCGTGCATTTATACTTTGATTTGTTCATTCATCCAAAGCCCGGTTCTGTGTATTCCATCGGGCCTGAGTTCAAGTTCAATTCATGCTTGAGTCTCTTGC
>NW_021337902.1:0-1613 GCF_001605985.2 Dendrobium catenatum
CAAACAATTACAATTGACTCAAGAAAGAAAAAAAAATTATAGAGTGACTCAACCCTAATCTACCGAGTCTTGAGCTGATTCCGATTTTCGTTCGATCTTTGAATCCTAAAAATGTCAGTAGTAAAGGCAGTTGAAAAGAAGAAAGATTGTTTGCTAATCATCAAAACATAATTCATGGAATCTGTAACAAAGGATTCAGTGGCTACTCAGTTGGCCGCTCCCTTTGACTTAACGTTGGTGGGTAAATTCCTCCTAAGGCGTCTGAACCTTGATGTTATAAGGAAATTTTTTTAAACCTAAAACTTTTGGGATAGTTTCATATCAACCTACTAGATCATAGACATGTTGTTATTCAACTTTTGAATGATCTTGATTATAGCCATATATTTGCTAGGAGATCTTACTATATGCAAGCATGTCAAATGCATTTTCTTAAATGGACTATATATTTTAATGTTAGGGAGGAATCCCCTACTACTCCAGTGTGGATTTCCTTCCCAAAATTTAGACTTCATATCTTTAATTCTCAAATTTTATTTAGTTTGGCTTCGATTTTTGGGAGGCCGTTGCAAACGGACCAATCCACTGCTTCTATCTTGCGGCCGTCTATGGCTTGGGTTTTGGTTTAATTGGATGTGTCTAAGAATCATCCAAATGAGATATATATTGGTTCAAAGGTGGAGTGGTATTTCCAAAAAATAGATTTTGAAAATTTACCAATCTTTTATTCTTATTACAAAATGCATGGTGATGGTATTAACGAATGTTTTCGGAAGCATCCCCACCTCCGTAAAGAAAAGGACTCAAATAAACAATTTCAAGGGGTTGATGCAAACTTGATGTCTCTTGAAATTACTACTCCAAATTCTATGATCTTAGAAGATAATGCCTCTAATCCGCCTAAATCAATTGAGGAGCATATGCCATTAGCCGGTGATGTTATTGAACCAGTTCTTACCAATGATGTTTGTTTGAATCATAAACAGGGAGCTACTATTAAAACTTATTTTATACCTCTTTCTATATGTGATAATAGTGTTGAGTAAATTTTTCCTAATACTTTTATCCAAAATAATGCTATGATTGAGTATATTAATCCTTTTATTATTAATAAAAAGTGCTTTGAAATGAATGGTAATCTTCTAGTTAACTCTGTTTCTAGTCCTTTGAATGTTAATGATCAGGTGAATGTGATAGAAGTGAATGCTGGCATTGAAGCACCTTATAAAGAATGTGAAGGAAAGGGTATCACGTTTGAGGAGGATGAATTGCCTTTGGTTGAGGTTTGCCTTCCTCTTATGGAATGCATGGATAGTCTTGATGTGAAGAGTAAAGGTAATATGGAGGATGATGGTATGTTTATGGAGGTTGAATGTCCTCAACAATTTGGTCAAGGGGTCCAACATAATGGTAGTAAGCTTCCTTCAACTTCTCTTTATAATAGTGATATTCTTACTGATACTAAAGATATGGATATTTCTGCTAAATGTTTTGATAAAGATGATAATGATAATAGTTTTACTAAGTTTCATAGTAAGAGAGGAAGAAAGAAACAACATATTACATTGCAATCTCCTAGGACCACTCGTTCACATACTTCTCATTAATTATGT
>NW_021337903.1:0-990 GCF_001605985.2 Dendrobium catenatum
TGTAGAACTCTGCATTCTGCAAGTCGTCGTTGGAAATTTTAATTCCAATCTGTGTTATATATTTGTTATATTGCCCGTAAATTTGGTTAAAATTCCTTTTCAAGTGCCCATTAAGAGACAGACATTTGGCCTTTTTCTCATCGAGATTATATTTATTAACTGGAATAAGTCTCTGTTGTCGGAGATATTTTCTTTCATCAAGGAACAAGTCTTTGTACTGCTGATCGAGAGTAATTCTATGAGTACACAAATTTTAATGAAAAAAAAAATCACATATCATTTGATGGCGAGTTCCTTGTATGAATTCTATTACGGAATTTCTTGTGCACAAATTTATTGAAAAATAGGAGACCTAATTTAAATAGAAAGAGCAAAATAGAATAATAGAAAGACAAAAAAGAAGATAAAGCACAAAATATAAAAGAATTTTATATGCGGTTGTTGATTTGAAATTATTTCCATATTGAAATAAGCTTTTATTTGGAAAGCTTTTAATGGCTCATTATTGTAATTGATTGGGGAATAGATTATTTCTCTAATTAAGTTGATTTGATTGGAGATTTAATTGATGCATTAATTAGGAGATCTAATTATTGCATTAATTAGAGATTTAATTGGAGATTTGATTGATGCATTAATTAGGAGATCTAATTATTGCATTAATTAGGAATTCGATTGGGATTTGATTAGCATTAGATTAGGAAGATATTTCCTAATTTACTTTGGCTCAAATCTATAAATAGAGCCCTAGTGACTGTTGTTGAATGTAATAAGAGATGAGAGGACGAGAGAGCTCATTGTAATTCTCTATCGTTCTCCAATTTAGTGAAATCATCATCCCCTCCTCGTGGACGTTGGCATCTTTGTCGAACCACGTAAATCGTTGTGTTTATTTTGTTTTTATTGTGTGATTTTGTTTCTAATATGATTGTTTGCACAACAATTGATATCAGAGCCAGATTTCGGTGGGATTTCCAACGACGACTTGCA
>NW_021337904.1:0-206 GCF_001605985.2 Dendrobium catenatum
ATAAATTTGAACCCGATCCTCTTATATGGGTAAATAGGAGTTGACAAGATTCAACAAATAATTACAAAATGCCTACAAACACCCGCATGGGCCCCGACGAGCATGTTATTTGTACACACGTGACGTCTAGGGATGTTGCACGGGTCGATAAATTTGAACTTGATCCTCCTAAGAAGGTAGATAGGAGTCGATAAGGTTCAAAAAAT
>NW_021337905.1:0-2674 GCF_001605985.2 Dendrobium catenatum
AAGACATGGCAGGTAGACAAAATCACAAACAAACAATGATTTTTTTATTTGTTTTAAGTTATCAGAGTATAGCTTCATTACTCTTCTAATGTTACTTGTTATATTGCAAAGTTATAAGTTAAGCTCACCTAATAATATGCTAATCCAGTATCGTCCGTCAGAACCAAATCATAGTTCTATCTCTTAGGCTTCGTTTGGGACGGCTTTCTTCTTGCTTCATAAAGCTGATTTCTAGTACAAACATTAAAATTTTTATACTAAAAAATAGTTTTAAGAAGCACTAAGAAAACCGTCCCAAACATAGCCTTAAATTAATGCACAGTTAATGCTAATTTCCTGCAAGCATACAATTCTCTGACTGCTAAATGTAATTGTGCATTTGAAAGGGTGGGGCTGGTCATGCCAAGTCTATCTCCTATGAGAACATCAACTTCACTTCAGTTAAAGCAGGTGTCATAGTCATCGATCAGTACTACTGCCCCGAACTAAACTGTCCAAATAAGGTGAGCACTATACAACTAACTTCGGCTTCGTTTGGGATGGCTTTCTTACTACTTCTTAAAGCAGCTTTCTAACAAAATTTTATATTTTTTAACTAAAAAGCTGATTTAAGAAGCGAATAAAAAAAAGTCGTCACAAACGAAGCCTTTATATCCTCATATTAATTAGCCTCTAACAATGAAACTTTTTTGTTCATTTGAATTTGATGATGATGATCAAAGACGGGAAATGTGGCGATAAGCGAGGTATCGTATCTGGGTTTGCAAGGAAGCTCAGTCAGTGATGTGGCAATCAAACTGGCTTGCAGCTCGAGCATGCCCTGCCGCGACATCACCATGAGTGAAGTGAGCTTTACTCCTCAGCAAGCCAATATTCGTCTGCAATCTTATTGCATCAATGCACAAGGAAGTGCAAGCGGGCATGTCACTCCTCAAACTCCCTGCCTGAAACATTAGCTATATTCAACATTTACATCTTTTGTTTGGAATTCAGTTTTTTTTTTCTTCTTGTTGGTGAGTCTGAGCTGTACGCGGAATGAGACAATGTGGACAGAATTAGCATCTTTTTGTGATTATCTATAGGTTCTTTCAAGATTTGTGTATATGGATTATTGAATAGTCTCAGATTAATAGTTTCGTTTTTTGATATGGTATTAATGGTATTTATCTATTTGCTTCACTTGTTAGGTTAGCGAGTGATTTTTATTCATATAGAAGGCTTATTTCAGGCGCTCGTGTTAGCTAGAATTTATTATTAGATATCTCCAACCGAACTGCATGTCATTGTATGTCATTCGAGAATCACTGCATTCGAACTCCAAATTTCAAGCCAAAAATCGGTGGGTGAATAGTGTTTGTTGGTGTTGTGCTGTTCACCAACTCCAAAAAAAGTGATTATCTTCGCACTCTACTTAGTTTCACAAGAAGTGAGCGAAACAAGAGAGATGATTACATTCGCAAAGAAGCGTGTGGAAAAAGGAAATGGAGTTCCATTGGAGATGAATTATCGCATTTTAAAATTTTACGGTATTTTAGAATGAAAAATGAATTTTTCAGTTGGAGATGACTTATTTAATAATTTGGTAGTGTAAAGTGTAAACATAATTTTTAAAACGTGATGTTTGAATAAAAAAATTGGTGGGACCGGCAGTTCACTCCGGTTTTAACCGGTCTAATGTTAAAGAGATTTTTGAGTTTGAACGGACCGATTACCTGACCAGTTCCCCAATGAACTGATATCAGTTCGGTCCAAATTTTAAAACAGTGGATAAAATAGGTTAGCTTTAGGCTTGTGAAAAGGACTTGCCGCTTGCTGAATTGATTTGAGATAATTTGAAAGAGATATGCAATAATTGTTTTGCTAAATGTTATGATCCTCTTAAAATAATTTTAAATTTAGTATAAGACATTTAAAATTTTAATTTGTTATAACATAACTTTTATTTTATTTTTTGAGATTTTGTATATTCTATTTGTTGGGTTAAATTTTATTTTTGGTAACTTTTTTTGGGCCTCTTGCTTTAGAACTTTTCCCCATCTAAGAGATATTTAATTAATTTGATAATTGATTATTATATTTAGACTAAGCATAAACTCCCTAAAAAAAGAAATTTTATTCCTATTGTTGCAGGCTAGAATATTTTCGACGATAAAATAAGAGAGTTTTTCATCCTAATGTCATAAGGATACCCAGTATTATCATAGAATTAGAAATACTAGGATTTTTATTAGGAAAAATCAATGATGATGGTTGGGCAAAAATCTAACAGTAGTAGAAAATTAGTTTGACGCTTATCGGGTAGAAGTTTGGCGATGGTAGGTTGTCAGGCGGAAGTCCCGTGATGGTCGATGGCTGGGTGATGGTCCAACGGCGGTCCGTGGCGGGAGGAAGTTCGACAATGGTCGGTGGTCAGGCGGAAGTCCAACAATGGTTAGTGGCCAGGCAAAAGTTCATTGACGATCGATAGCAAGGCGGTGATCAAGGAGTCTAGTAGCAAAATAGCTCCTTGATTTATAGTCCTTACTTCTCTTCTTTCTCTTACTTGCTCTCATCCCTTTCACTGAAGAATAAGAGGTCTATTTATAGTTTTATAGGAGTGACATGACTAATAAATAGAAAGGAAATCAAGGGCATATTGGGAGTGTTTTGGTGGACGGTCGATATCAATTCCCTC
>NW_021337906.1:0-313 GCF_001605985.2 Dendrobium catenatum
TATTTTAAAATAAAAAGTTATATTTTTAAATAAAGTTAGATATTTTATTTTCTCACAGAGTGTTTGAGGTCATTTGAAAATACTTGATTGAACCTTGTCAACTCTACTACTGGTCTACAGAGGATCGGGTCCATAGGCTTTATGTTTTATTAATGAATTTCTCTTGTTATAGACCTTGAAGGACTTATATGAACATATAAAACAGATATTTCGTCGACACCCTTACCATATATCTGTTTGATATTTTGAGCCGTGTCAACTCCTATCTATTCACGTAAAAGGATCGGGCTCAAATTTGAGTTCATTTATTGAC
>NW_021337907.1:0-233 GCF_001605985.2 Dendrobium catenatum
GATACCCCAAATGCACACTTGAGAGGGTTCATCTTCAAATCGTACTTTCTGATCCTTTCGAACACAATTCTCAAATCATCAATGTGGTCTTTTTGATTTGTGCTTTTAATGACCAAGTCATCTACATAGCATTCGACCTTATGATGAATTAAATCATCAAATATACGAATCATCGCCCTTTGATATGTGGCACCAACATTTTTTAGGCCGAAGGGCATGACTGTGTAGCAGAA
>NW_021337908.1:0-227 GCF_001605985.2 Dendrobium catenatum
GTCGTCAATCAGATACGTAGAATATACGTGTTATCTGGCATATAGTAGCAGCAATGGATTTAGATATTGGTAGAAATTGGATTTGGAAATTTGAAATTTGAAAGGTTTGGATATTGGGAAATTTGGAGGGTTTGATACTTAAAACTTGAAATTTCACCATCTTACACTTAAAGCGAATGGTGGGGGAATGGATGATGGACCCGATCAAGATCCCATGGTTCCGTCGT
>NW_021337909.1:0-201 GCF_001605985.2 Dendrobium catenatum
ATTTTAGCCATCGAAAGTAATATGATTAGCTCATCAGAGCTACTAGAGGTAATAGGAGCGAGGAAATGATTTATTTCCTATGATTTCTCATATACCTCATAATGGAGAGAGTTTAAAATTTTATTATAAAACTGATAGAGTTTTATTAAATATATAGATCACTAGATGATTGAAAATTGCATTATAATAGATTGTCTGACA
>NW_021337910.1:0-250 GCF_001605985.2 Dendrobium catenatum
TATTAAATTTAGCATTACATATAAAGAATTTTAATTATATTAATTTTAAAATAAATTCAATAACTTTTAACTCCACACTAACATATAAGAATATTGACATACATTTTTTTTTTTTAAATATTAACACTTGAACTTATTATTTATAATTTTAGGTTCATAAAAATGTATATTAATTAATTAATATATTCCCTACATTTAATAATAAATATATAATTTTGTTCATAAGATGTGAAAGAGAAACATAGAGTTA
>NW_021337911.1:0-342 GCF_001605985.2 Dendrobium catenatum
TTCGCGGTTATAAAATGAAGCCGATCGCTCAGTTTCTACACACCGACGCCTCCTCTCTTCCACGATCGCTACAGCTCTTCTCTCGATCCTTCTCCCTTCTTCCCCTGCTTTCTGCGACTCTACACGACCGGAAGCTCCTCCTCTGCCTATACCGACCCCAAGCCGAGAGAGAGAGACCAATCCACTTACCCGACCCGACGCCTCCTCTGTCCGACCCCGCTCGATCGGCGACTTTCCCTTCCAGCCAGATCGGAAGTTCCGATACTTTGATCGGAAGCAACCAACGCGAGCTCGCTTGCTGTGAGGGCACCTTTCTCCCCTTCGCACGCCCCTCCGACCCCG
>NW_021337912.1:0-336 GCF_001605985.2 Dendrobium catenatum
CTTGCCTATTTGTGTTGTTCTCTATTTTCTTTATTTCCAACTTTACCCTACCCATTCTTATGTGTCTTTCTAAGAAAAGAAAATCGCGTTTCGAAATCGCTTTTTTGAGAAGAGCTGCCAAGATTAGAAATATATCTTTAGAAGAAAAGAGAAAAATATCAAAGATTGAAGAGAATGTCAGAAACTATATCAATGAGAAAGAAGCTTTGTAATTTATAGGAGGGAGAGTTGGAGAATGAAAGAGATGTTGTTGGGGAGGTTTAGAGTCAATGGCTAAGATAAGCCCACGCTTCATTTTGTTTTGTTTATTTTTTTAATAATTAAATAAAAATAATA
>NW_021337913.1:0-358 GCF_001605985.2 Dendrobium catenatum
AAATTATTGGGTTTGGTCCAACATGTTCGGAGCCCAATAAAAATGCGCCACATCACCTCCCACTCGGTATTGAGCAGTACAACCGAGTTCAATATTGCTCAGTACTCATTACTGCTCGATATTGTGAAGTATTGAACGCAAGCTGTGTCCGGTGTCCGAACCCAATAATCTCTCCAAATTCAGAGAAGAAGCTGATAATAATTCAGTAAACAACTCTCTTTGATATGTTGGTTGAAAATTTTGACTATCAAGTAAGAGGTCTTATTTTAATCTTTTATATGTGATGAATGTATGAGTTTGTTTTAATTAGTCTAAATATTTAAAAAAAAAAATCCAGTATCCTCTTCTCCCAAGTAAG
>NW_021337914.1:0-249 GCF_001605985.2 Dendrobium catenatum
TAAATCCATACGGCAACAATCCATTCAATCAATCAATCGATAATCGATACGACAAATCAATGTATCAATATATCAATAGCATGTCAGGATCTGTCGTATCAATAGTATCCATATGTCAATATCATATCTATATCAATGTCGATGTCGGTATCTATCAATCGGTACAATCTATATCAATATCAGTGTCAATATCTATGAATCAATACGTAGATTCCATATCAATATCGGTGCCGGTATCTATGAATTAAT
>NW_021337915.1:0-286 GCF_001605985.2 Dendrobium catenatum
TTGCAAACAATGATAGAAATCGTATAAGATTTTGAAATTTGCTCAGTGTAATATGTTTTTAATAGTTATAGAAGAGCTTACGCCGGACCGTTATTTGCACTTTCTTGCTATTTTTTCATTTTATTTTATTTTTTTTCCAGGTGAATAATTTGTAATTGTTGAATCCGATTCCTTGTTTTTCTGAAATCTGTTCAGTAGAATATGCCCATAGAGTCCCTAAATGCCATAACAAAAAAAAAAAAGTTTTGAGGAATCATTTATCAATCATTAGAGATGCAACAAAGAG
>NW_021337916.1:0-902 GCF_001605985.2 Dendrobium catenatum
TTTTAGAGGCATTTCTGTGAGGTTTCTTAGCCAATACATTTTTCTTTTTCTTGAGGAGGCCATTGTTGATTTGAAGTTGAATGGGATTGAAAGTGAAGTTTCGAGATGTTATTGTTGAGTTAGGAAGCCTTCATATTTAAAGAAAAATAATACGTTCGTCCTGGACGAAAACAGTTCGTCCTGGCCGAAAATTATTGTTCGTCTGGACGAAAAAATTTTGTACAGACAATCCAATTTGTCCAAAATGTAACGGCTTTTCGTAATCAACACATATTTACGATACGTCCCTTCGTACATGCTTTTTGACTTGACCGATCGTATAGACGAAAAGATTTTCGTACGGATGATCAAAAAGTTAATTCGTTTTAATGTTCTTTGAAAACCGTCCCCTACAATGAAACGACGTCTGTTCGTCTTGACGAACAAAAAGTTCCTACGGACGAACTTCACATTTAAAACTGCCTTATCCACTCAACCGCTGCATTCAATCATCCCGACGTTTGAGAGAGAAAAAAAAATTTCTTCCTGGACAATTATAAGATCGTACAGACGAACTACATTAAAACTTCTCTCAGAATGTTTCATATCAGGCAATTTGAATCTTACACACATTGTCCAGTACGAAAAATTTCGTCCCGGACGATTTCAACACATTTTTGGATTTTTGAATTTTTTATTGAAGAAAAACAAACAAAACATTCAAAACACAGAAAATAAAGACAAAACCATAGACTTTAAAATAAACTCATTCAAAACTCTCAAAAATCACAAAATTCAAAACAAAAATCAAAGACAAATAACTAAGAAAACATAATTATCAATGTTGCAAAAAACATTTTTATTTAAGCATTCAAATCAATAATACCAAGCCTTGTTCTAAATGTACTGAAGGTATCAAAGGC
>NW_021337917.1:0-246 GCF_001605985.2 Dendrobium catenatum
GCACTATAAAAAGTGACTCTCCTTTAGCCCCCACGGCAAGGCGGAGAAGACCTCACAAGAACCTCCTTTTGCCCACCCAGGCAAGGCAGAGAACCTACCTCCTTTTGCTTCCTCCTGAAGCTGGCAGAGAACCACAAACAAAAGCTAACTCCTTAACTCTACTGACCCTTCCGCGGATGAGAAACTCTAGACAAAGAAGAAGCATAACAATCCTTAAAGCAACCCATGTGAATCCCCTCACAAGCT
>NW_021337918.1:0-388 GCF_001605985.2 Dendrobium catenatum
ATTAGTTCAATGAGCTGATTGTCCTGGACAAAATAAATCTTCCAGTACGATTAGTTCAAAACTTGAACTTCTAGTTTTGACTCAATCTCACTCCCCCTGAGTGTGTGTATGAATGGCCACCAAGCAAGTATACACCCTTATAGGACTTGACTCAGGAAATCAAAAATACATCAATGAGTATTACAAAAATTATTGCAACATAACCTATTCTACCCAATCTTGAGCCTTGAATCTTTATTGGATGGTGCATGGTATTCTGGAAAGTTAGTACACACACAAATAAAAATATATTATAAATATAAGTAGACAACGGGATGTGAGCCACAATATTTGTTATCATCAAAAATATAAACTCATAAGCTTGAGTTGTAACAAATATGAATGGACT
>NW_021337919.1:0-280 GCF_001605985.2 Dendrobium catenatum
AGTCCGCTGACGAGCAGAAGTCCGACGATGCGTATGAGTCTTCTAATGAGCAGAAGTCTGACGACAGGGAGAAGTCCGACGTCGGGTAGAAGCTCAACGTCGGGTAGAAGACCGACGAGAATTCATCGACGAGCAGAAGTCCTACGACGAGTAGAAGTTCGACGACAGGGAGAAGTCCGATGTCAGGTAGAAGTACAATGTCGGGTAGAAGACCGATGAAAGTTCGTCGACGAGCAGAAGTCCTACGACGAGTAGAAGTCCACTGACGAGCAGAAGTCCG
>NW_021337920.1:0-635 GCF_001605985.2 Dendrobium catenatum
TCGGGAGGGCCATGGTTCTTCTTCGGAAAACCATTTATCCTACAAAAATGGTCGCCTGATTTCATTCCGAAGCGCGAAGATTTTGCGTCAATCCCTCTATGGATAAAGATAAAAAACCTTCCGCTCTCTTGCTGGACGCCGGAAGGGATATCCAAAATTGCGAGCTGCGTTGGAGTTCCGCTTGCTGTTGACGCCCTCACAGCGGCAAAAACCAGACTGACCTTTGCTAGGGTCTGTGTGCAGGTTTCGTGCTCTAACCCTCTGCCTGATGAAATTTTTATTTCAGTAGATGGTAAGATCACTCCTCTCACAGTTCTTTACGACTGGAAACCTTCCCCTTGCACCTTTTGTAGCTCTATCTATCACGCCCCTGCTCAATGCCCAAAAAATCCTAACCCCCAACCTCCCCCTACCCAGCCTCATAATACTAGGGGAAGAAGTTCCAGCAGTAATCCACGAAAGAGCCAACCTCCACCGACTGCTACCTTCAAAAAGCCTCCACCTCATCCGGTCACACTCCCATCAGACCCTACTGCGCTTCCTAACTCAGGCCCTCCTAATGCAACCACAATCCCAAACATTAACTCACCTCCCAACGATGTCGCTCCTGCGGATATCCCCTCTTATTCTATGAC
>NW_021337921.1:0-716 GCF_001605985.2 Dendrobium catenatum
TCCGAGGCATTAGTGATAATATTAAAATCTCCACCAATGCACCAAGGACCGTTAACATTACTAGCAAAAAGACGTATTTGGTCCCATAGAGGGAGACAATTCCTTCTAGAACAAGCAGCATATACAAATGAGGTATAACACTTATAATTGAAATAATCAATTTCACAGTTGATAATTTGAGGTAAATCCGAAATAATGTTAACATTAATATTACTATTCCACATGATCCAAATTTTGTTAGAACAATTGGTAAAAAAATTAGAGAAACCTAACTTTGAAGCAGTATTACCAATTTTATCAGCAGTAATAAGTGGTTCAATTAAAACTAAAAACATGATACAATGAATTCTAGACAAGTTTTTAACTCTAGCAATAGAATCTTTGCCCCCAATACCCCTAACATTCCAAATGAGGGCTTTAATCATTAAGATATTTGGAAGGATTTTGGGCACGGGTAGACCGAGGGGTAGGAGGCTGAGAGGTTTTTGCATTTTTGCCTTTCTTTTTGGCAGCTTTCAAAAAATCATCACCAGAATTGTTCTGAATATTAGAAATATTAGGCATAGTAGAAGAAGAGGCCACAACATTACTGGTTTTAGAGATATTAATAGTAGTAGGTAAACTAGAAGGGTCCAAATTATTACTCACAGATTTTTCTTTATTTTTGCCCAAATGGTCCTCAATATGCTCATCTTCGATATGCTCATCGTGAGAAG
>NW_021337922.1:0-283 GCF_001605985.2 Dendrobium catenatum
CATTCAAAGCAGTAATTAAGGATGATTGATACGATTACATCGTCCGGGACGATCGCAGGATCGGCCAGGATTATCTAGTCAAAAAACCTTAGTTACTCCTTGATGATCTGGATCTGACAGCTTGAATTCAGGGCGATGATCTGGCCGATCTCATAGGGATTTGTACTGATCGGCTAGAACAATGTACATATCATCCTTGATGATGTAGTCAGCAACTTGCAATTAATGAGCTCCTTTGAAGCTCTTCTATTTAAGAGCTCTTATTCAATATTTTTGAACATCC
>NW_021337923.1:0-224 GCF_001605985.2 Dendrobium catenatum
TTTGAATCAATACTTCTATTAATTTCTATGTGCAATTCGCAAGTCATTGCATGATTGATTCACATCATTTGTGGTATCAGAGCATGGCTAGTATGCTTGACTTGTGCTAGATGCATCCTAGGAGTTCTCTTTAATTTGTCTTTAGTGGTTTTCATGCATAGCATCATTTAGATAGCCTTATTTTCTTTTTTCCTTTTGCTGTCCAGAAAAATCTGCACTACATT
>NW_021337924.1:0-316 GCF_001605985.2 Dendrobium catenatum
TTTTCCCTTAAGTGGTTAGACTTTTATAGAAATATATTTTGCAGGTGGCCATGCCCCTAAATGGAAATAAAAAATATCCAAATTATTATTATAAATATGCTTGCAAATAGGTATTGTGAGGAAAGCTATGCCCTTGGGAATATGGCCTGAAAGACTAGGTTCTAGATGATTGATGTGTGATTTTATTATAATTGTGCTGACATACTTTTTATAGTTGGATTTATGTAATTTTAATTTTCAAATATAATTTTTTTTGTTAGAAAAGCTTTATAGTGTGTGAGAATTTCAAAAAGCAGGATGCTAGGTAGGTGGAGAC
>NW_021337925.1:0-474 GCF_001605985.2 Dendrobium catenatum
ATCTGACAAAAGTAGAAACCCTAATTAGGGCATCCTCTTTAAAGCAGCCATCTTTCTGCAAAACACATCGTCCTGGATGATTTTGTATCGGCCAGGACGATCAGCTCAATTCAGCAAGAATATGCCGCCATATCTACTTAGGAAAATCTTATTTTTCGATATCGTCCTCGTATATCGGCCTGGACTATAAAATATCATTCTGGACGATCCAGGTCAATTTTTTCAAAATTTCTTAGACAGTTTTGGAAAGCAATTAATGGGGATTTTGTCCAGGCCGATCGCACGATCGTCCGGGATGATTATACATCGTCCAACTTTATTTCAAGGCGATATTCAGGACGATTTTCCTCATATTTGTGCTAATCAGCCAGGACGATATACCTATCATCCTAGACGATAATGGCGCCAACTTGCATTAATGAGCTCATTTTGAGAGACTCTATTTAAGCTATGGCAAGGCACTTTGTAAGGGTC
>NW_021337926.1:0-473 GCF_001605985.2 Dendrobium catenatum
TTGAGATTTTAAATATTTATTTGGGGATCTCGGCA
The DNA here is from genome assembly GCF_001605985.2 of Dendrobium catenatum. NCBI lineage: Eukaryota > Viridiplantae > Streptophyta > Magnoliopsida > Asparagales > Orchidaceae > Dendrobium > Dendrobium catenatum. The sequence continues at coordinate 36 of NW_021337926.1, forward strand.
CCCAGCGCGATGTCGATCCAAATAAATATTTAAAATGCCCCCAGTCTGATGGGGGATTTTGAAAATGCGTTCTTGCTATACAAGAGAATTTCAAAATATAAATATATGCATGTTCTGATAACTATGTATATAAAGTTTTGTTCATCACAAAATACATTAGTTATGAAACTTTATGGATGATACTTTTTTAAATGTCGACCGTTGATAGGTGGCATGGGCCTCTGACCATTCAGATCGATCAGCTGATATGCTCCTCCTTGGTACACCTTCTCGATGACGAAGGGGCCTTCCCAATTTGATACTAATTTGCCACCAATTTTTCTGTGTGGGATGATTGGTCTTCTCAGCACCAGGACCAACTCTCCTTCTTGAAATGTCGAGGACGCACCATTCGATCAAAAGACTTTGTCATTCTTCCTCGGTAGATTTTCAGGTTTT
>NW_021337927.1:0-319 GCF_001605985.2 Dendrobium catenatum
GAGGGAGAGAGAGAGAGAGAAAGAGTGCAAGTGAGAGCAAGTTAGAGAAAGAACAAGAGAGAGCAAGAGAGAGCAAGAGAGAGCAAGGGAGAGAGCAAGAGAGAGAGAGAGATAGAGAGTGAGAGAGAGAGAGGGAGAGAGAGGGAGACAGAGAGAGAAAGCAAGAAAGAGCAAGGGAGTGCAAGAGAGAGAGCAAGAGAGAGAGAGAGAGGGAGAGAGTGAGAGGGAGAGAGAGAGGGAGAAAGAGGGGGAGAGAGAGACGCAGAGAGAGAGAGGGAGAGAGGAGAGAGTGAGAGAGAGAGAGAGAGGGACAGAGAGA
>NW_021337928.1:0-266 GCF_001605985.2 Dendrobium catenatum
GGGTTTAGCAAGTGGTTTGGGTTTTAGCTTAAGTTTGTCTACCATCAAATGTGGTACAAAGTTTCTTGAGCTACCACTATCAATCAAAATGGTACAGAGTTTTCTTTCAACAATGCAAGTGGTTCGGAAGATATTTTGCCTAAGCCATTTGTCCCCGTAGTCAACTTTAGTAGTTAAGACCCTTTGAATAACTAAATATTGGTCCCCTTGATCACCTTTAACATCAATGTGTTCTAACTCTATCTCATTTTCTGGTTCAGATTCAA
>NW_021337929.1:0-250 GCF_001605985.2 Dendrobium catenatum
TGGGGAGGCTCTTCAGGAAGTACCATGCCAGATGAGTATTAAACTTAATATCAAGTTCAAAATCCTTTAAATTTAGAATCAAATTTGAATTTCAAAATTCAAAAAATCAAATCAAATCTCCAAATTCAAAATCAAACTTTCAAAATCAAATCAAGTTTCAAATTCAAATTCGTTAAATTAAATTTTAAATTTAAACATCCTTAAACTCAAAACCAAATCAACTCAAATCCATAAGTCATTCAAATCTCAA
>NW_021337930.1:0-1547 GCF_001605985.2 Dendrobium catenatum
AACGGTTAAGGTATGATTTCATTTTTGTTTCTTTTGGATATTGTATAGACGTCAACAGGTATAAGATATAAGAGTTATAAGCACTGTTGATTTAACTTGAACTTGGTCCAGGTTGACATGGAATTTTTATTTTGAGTTTACGTGAGCTCGATCGATCGAACTCAATTTGATATCATCCCTATAGAACTATTTCTTTGAAGCTTGCCATAGGTGTATGATCTATATTTGTATTGGATGACTGTTTTTGTATGATATAAACAAATTAAAGTTTAATATAGATTCTGAATGCATGCCATTTATGACTGAGATTTTTCTCCTTAATCTAAATTGAAACAACCTCTCGGCAATAAAAAGGTAAAGATGCATAAAGCAACCTTATCCTAAGCTTATCTAGCTTAGGGTTTTCAGATCAAAAATTCATCAGGAATGATTTACACAAATGCAAAAGATTGAAACTTTCTTCTCTAGATCACAATGTATTCCAAACTAAATTCAATAAGATTGCATTGAGAATGTGATGGTGTATCAGTTTCTTTTCTGATTTCTGATACTTCTTCATCTACTTAGCCTTATAATGATGTGTGGTCAATTCTCCAGGAAAATCCAGATCTGTGGAAGTGGCTCTCCGGCCAAGAACCACCACCTGATGCTATAAACAGCAATACTGTTGAGTACTGACGACTTTGAAAAATCATCTCCAGATATCTTATTAAATTCATCTCATTTGCAGCCTTTTGCTACCATTTCAGGTCTTCAGTTCTATCCAAGCTAAAGTGCTGGAAAATCTCAACAACTATGCTGCTCCTGCAACTCGTGCAGAACCAGGCCAGCCTTGGGTGAGAGGCTGGGATGACAAGAGGGGTATGGAGGGAGGGCCAAAGCATGGGAATCAGTAATCACCTTATTTTCTGGACTTATAGGCTTCTTTTGGGAAGGCTTTCTTACTGCTTCTTAAAGCAGCTTTCTAAAAAGCTGCTTTAAGAAGATACAGTGAAGCCGCCATACCAAATGAAGCCTAAATTTGAGATGATGTTGTTATAAATAATAGTACTTGAATGTTTATTTATTTCATATTGATAAATGTGAAAGATTCTAAAAATAATGGATTTAGTGATAAATCATAGCCCATAAATTTTTGAAGTTATATCATAATGCAATCATTTTATTTCTTAGATAGAGAGTGCTGCATTATAAAATCAGTAGCTCTTATGATACTCTTCAGAAATATTTCTATTGTTCTTCATAAAACTTTAATTATTGAATGATTTTTATTGATAATTTCAATTTGTTGTATTGGTCTTGTAATAGATGCATTCTTGGGTGTCACACATAGATCAATGAGGCTTCTTATGCCAATAATAATCATCATAGCTTTTATTATAAAATGTTTGATAAATTCAAGAGCTTGAGAATTCCATTATAAATTGAGATATTAGGATTTCATTTGAGACAATTTTCTTATTTTGTTTTAAGTAGTTTTTTATTATAAAAATTTTTTGAATTAAAAATTTTTGTGTTAAAAAATTGTTTTTTTAAAAAAAAAAGTT
>NW_021337931.1:0-355 GCF_001605985.2 Dendrobium catenatum
TTAAAAATCAAATTTTGACCCCTTAGTTAGCATACCCTGATAATCCTTTAAAATCTGTTAACTCCTCCAATTCCAAAATTCTCTTAATAGGTTATAAAATTCTCAACCAATCCATTAAAATCAGTAATAAGCTCCCCTTAATATTAACTCACTCCTTTAATTCCAACCAATTTAAAATAACTTAATTAACCCCGATTGCTACTGGGTAACCTAGGCCTACGAGGCTATTAGCTTAACCCCAAGGAAGGTGAAATAAACTTCACGGCCTCAGTGTGAAACAAAGCTAGTAATCAATTAACTTTTAAAATACATTTAATCAAAATTCCTAATTCACTAATACTTAAAGTTTAACTTA
>NW_021337932.1:0-780 GCF_001605985.2 Dendrobium catenatum
ACCGACGTACATAAAGCCGCCGGAAGCTCCGACGGTAATCCTGCGCTTTCCTGTAGTGGCTCCACCACTGGTCCAACTAAGGTGAGTAGATGTATTAGATTTGGCCTTTGTTAAAAAAAAGGGTAGAATGAAAAGATTTGGAATGTTATTTTAATTAGATTTAAATGAGAATTTGACTCTTAGTAGGACACAATAAAGAAAAATAATTCATTTTGCCGACTAAACGTAGTGGGATAAAGACTTGATGCTATTTAAGAAAAAAAAATAAATAAATGACTAAAAAGTTTAGTAAATGTCCTCCACCTCATGTATTTGTCATGCAATTTAACTTTGAAACATGTTTAAGGAATTAAGTTTATCATAAGAAAAGATTACTAATAAAAATATAAAATTAATGACAAATTTTCCAAAAACCATTTACCAAAAATCCCTTTTAAATCTTTTTTTTTTTTTTCATGTTGAAGATAAGCATATTGATACAAATTATCATTGCATGAAATAATCTATCATAGTGAAATACAAGTTGAGCATGTAAAGTCATAAAATCAAGTTGCAAATATTTTCATCAAGCCACTCAATTGCGAAGATTTTATCAACACAAATAATTTACTCAAAATTTTAAGTTTAAAGGTGGTGTTGGAAATTATACTTAATTTTGACCCATTTTTTTTTGGGCTTTAATTGTCTACTTAATGATCTTATTCAAAAGAAATCCAAATAAACATTTAGAATAATATTTATTTTCTCTCTCTCTCTCTCTCTCTTTCTCTCTCTCTCAGT
>NW_021337933.1:0-201 GCF_001605985.2 Dendrobium catenatum
TTATTACCATGAGTATATATATTATATGAATTATCTAAATATGTATTCAGATAGATATGTCTGAGGAGTTGTTAGAAAGAATGACGGGTCAGTCATCCCTGCCAGATATAGAAACAAGAATGAATGAGGGAAACAAGTCTAAGGAACTTCAAGATATTGTGCAGTTGATTTCACAATTGGTAAATAAAATGACATCTATAG
>NW_021337934.1:0-201 GCF_001605985.2 Dendrobium catenatum
TTCAATCTCTCTAGTCAGCGCTGCAACCCTCTGACTTATAATTTCTTCAGCTCCACCTGGATCATAAAATGCTGAGGTGGATGAATTGCCCTCATAAGCATATCCTTGAGATCCCAAGCCATATACCCTCCCCCTCTGTCTTCCTCCAAAAACATCTAACCATGTATGATACTTAGAAATCTGGGTCGATCCTGAAAATGA
>NW_021337935.1:0-275 GCF_001605985.2 Dendrobium catenatum
TGGTTCAATCTGAGTCCAAATGGGCTTGAACCAAGGGACATAAGCATATTTGGAAGCTTCAAAGCCTTAATTTGGTAACCATTATAATCTCTAAAAATTGAATGCTTATAACAGAATCAGGCCGCTTGACGAGATGAATCCAACTAGCCGAAGATCACTTAATTATGACATCATTAAGATACTTAAATACTTTATGAAAGCTCTATGATCAAAGGAATCAATATTAATATGTTCTCAAAAAATTATCTTGACCAGGCACAAATCTCAAGGCAAAA
>NW_021337936.1:0-558 GCF_001605985.2 Dendrobium catenatum
ATTGGGTTATATTGAAGAAAAGATCATAAATAGAATAGGAGATGTATTCTTGATTATAAGTTTGTAATGATGATCTTGCATCATTTATACACTTCAGCATCTTTCATGATTAAAAAATTATTATCATGTTCTAAAATTGAGGATAAACTTGATTGCACACACTCTTGCTCCCTATGGGAAACTTCTTACAAATAATGAAGGTACAACATGACTTACCGAGAAGGAAGTGATAGTAAAAGAATAGATTTGGGACGTAGTTATAATCGTTTCAATGATATTCAAGCCACTCATTCAATAAAATGTGGATCATACAATAAAATATGTTCAAGTCAATGAGCATCCCATTTACTAGGTAATGTTTAGGTTGTGTTAACTCCATGAGCCTATGACATAACCACAATAGTTTTATAAATACAACCATAATTTTGATGTGTTGATTTTACTAACATGTTTTTATGTAGGTTTCAAGAATTAACATTGTAGGTACACTTAGGAAGAACAAATTTAAATGTTTGGGCCACTCAGCGAAGGTACAATACATAAGAAATGAAGTAACTA
>NW_021337937.1:0-287 GCF_001605985.2 Dendrobium catenatum
ATATATATATAAAATAATAATAATAATAATAATAATAACTTAATCTCTCACTTAGATCAAATAAGCCAAATTTGGATGCAGATAGGCCCAGTCTAACTGTCTCGATAATTCGAACTCCCTTGCACAATTCATTTTGTGAGAAGAATCCTTTATCAAAGAGTTTACATAGGTGAAAATTTCATACAAATGGAACTTTGCACCCACAAAACCATGTGAAAATTTTGGCAATCGTCAGTTGCCCTCTTCGTGTGTGCATCCCCAAATGTGATGACGAACGCGGTGCAAGT
>NW_021337938.1:0-529 GCF_001605985.2 Dendrobium catenatum
TAGCCAAATACCGACATTTGAATGGGAATATACTTTCTGTGGACAAATTTGATTAACATTACCAAAGAAATTTTTCATTTTCTAATGTAAGTGGAAGAAAATCATGTTTCTGTAGCTGGTTTAAAGAAGCTGAGTGAGGTAAGAAATGTTTGTGGATTTAGGCTTCGTTTGGGACAACTTTCTTACTATTTTTTAAAGAAGCTTTTTAGTATAAAAAGTTTTTCGGCCTAAAAAATTTTGTAAAACCTTAATATTTTTTCATAAGCTGCAAGCATTATTTTCTGTTTTTTGCTACCGATAAAGCTAAGTTATGATGGGATAACTCCGCATTGATTTCTTCTTCTTTTGTTGTTTAATTTTTTCTGTTTTTTTTTTACAATTGCCTTTAACGCAAAGTTGCTTGTTTATCTAGCATTTGATTGTTAGCTGAAGGGTACTAATCATCTAATGTGCTAGGATTGTGCAAAATGATGTAGATTAGCTGGAAGAGAGTTGCTCATGCTGTAGTTTGGTTTGTTATTAAAAAATC
>NW_021337939.1:0-275 GCF_001605985.2 Dendrobium catenatum
TTTATATTTTTAAAAATACGCAATGTTGACGCAGAGAGCACGCACAAAACATGCATGGTGAACGCATATTATACCCATATATAACGCATAGGATACGCATAATGTACGCACAATATAATAATTAACACTCCCAGTACTCAAACTATACCCAGAAAATTATGTTTTATTAACTATTAATACAAAATCATACATTAAATTACTTCTGCTCCAAAACACGCAATGTTCACGTAGATTGTACACACAACATACGCATAAATACGCATAGAGTACACAGT
>NW_021337940.1:0-296 GCF_001605985.2 Dendrobium catenatum
TATGGCTTGGGGTAGAGCTCAAACAAAGAATTAATTATTCTGTGCGGACACCAGACGTCGTCCTCCTCGTCACCTTATTGCTATATGCTGCGGCTGCGTATCTGCTATGTATCGGGTAATGTGGCACTTTATGGATTATGCACCATATTCGTAGACGCCAACTAGGCCATGAACTCCATCGATCGAAAATCAATCACTGGATTATGCTCCTTTCTTGGTACCAACTTGATTTTCTTGAGTTTTAAAAAGCAAGTAACAGTTGTCAAATCATCTACAGAAGTCAAATATCGTGCCTT
>NW_021337941.1:0-774 GCF_001605985.2 Dendrobium catenatum
TTAACCAACATACCTTCCAGCATCAGCCAACCAACACTCTTACCATCAGCCCCAGTATAAAAACCAAAAGTATTCATAAAAACCATATCACCAACCGATTCCTCACCACAGAAACCCCAAACAGCAGCGAAAAAATACCCATACAGGCTCCAAATAGAGAAACAACCGCAAAACTTCCAACGCAGCAGCAACTACAACAAATTTTCTATGTGAACTTATGTCAAAAGTTAGGAAATAAACTACGCATTCAACTACAACAAATTTTTTAGCATGCAACAGCTTGTCGCCATTTGTGAAAATATTTTTTTTTATTTGTTTGTTTTATCCTTTGATTAAAACCTACTTAGGGGCATACGTGTTAATAACCCCAAAAATTTACAAGTCCTTAAGAGATTCATATGCTCTCTACTGCTCAAAGATTTACAATTAAAAAGACAAAAAATCCTACTGAGCCAATAAACACACTATTTACAATATAAAAAGCAAAAAGGAAGCAGGAGAGAGCCACCACCAAAAATAGGTCCATTAAAAGAAACTTAAAGTACAAATAAAAATTCAAACCATTTTTTAGTTAAAACCCACAAAGGGGCCTACGTGTTAATTTCAAAAAACTGGTTACAAGGTCCTTAAAAGGATTCTCCAGCTCGCTACTGCTCAAAAGAGCTACAATAGAAAATAAAATAAAGCATATGAGTTAGTGGATCCTTATCCTATGATTACAAAAATAACATAAAAGGTTAAACGGGCTGCAAGGAGGCAGCACCCAAAAAAGGA
>NW_021337942.1:0-290 GCF_001605985.2 Dendrobium catenatum
ATTTTTAAAGCCTGGGGGTTGTTCGTTATGCATATCTTCTTTTATTCAACCCCTTATATTTTGTTCTACCCCGTAGCTATTAATATTGCTTTATTTCTCACCACTAAACCAAAAATATTCATTTTATTTCTAAAAACCCATTTAGTTGCAACAACACTATAATCCTTAGGTCTTTTAACTAGTTCCCAAACATCATTGCTGAAAAATTTATTTAACTTTGCATGTATGGCTAGGATTAGGAATTCATTAGACCGGGCTTGATTTATATTGGTAGGTTTAGTCATTGAGAT
>NW_021337943.1:0-215 GCF_001605985.2 Dendrobium catenatum
TTTTTTTCAAAATAAGAATTCAATTTCAACCTTATGATTAATAGTCTATTTGAGATTGCTGTAGGTTTTTTCAAATATGATTATAAACATTTGAAAGCTCCTTCAAAAAATAGCTTCTTGGCATACATTTTTTTAAAGAATAATCAGAAAATAGTAATCAAATAAAACTTTAGCTGTGATTTGAAATAAAGCAGAATCTCCGAGGCCACTTATGT
>NW_021337944.1:0-277 GCF_001605985.2 Dendrobium catenatum
AATTTACAAGGCGGAAGAGAAGAAAGGTAACAGAGGAATGGTGAGAGCCCTGGTTAGTAATTTTGGAAACTCATCGTGGGAATTAATTACTTCTCAGAAAAATGTACCCCATGTAATAAATTGTAATTATAATAATCACATCTAGTTAGTGGTGGATTGCCAGAGAGGATTGTCAGTAAATGTTTCAGTATAATGAATTGTAATTATAGTTAAGGTTTGGGTCCGAAAATTTCTTTGTGTCACTAATTGTTAACTTTTAATTAAGCACATGAGATAT
>NW_021337945.1:0-210 GCF_001605985.2 Dendrobium catenatum
ATATATATTAAAAGTTCGTTAGGGATGTTAAGCCCTTATGAACTAGCCCGAGGCTAACCAAGAGGGGAGTGAATTTGTATTTTAAAAATCTTTTAATCAAAAAACATAATCACATCCAAAACCAAAATTCACTACAAAGAAAATCAAAGTGCGGAAATTAAATGCATAAATAATAAATGAAAGAACACACAATATTTATAGTGGTTTGGT
>NW_021337946.1:0-237 GCF_001605985.2 Dendrobium catenatum
CTTTTTCGCCTTATTGTGGGAGCAAAAGGCGAGTCACTGAGTTTAGTGCAATACCCTGAGGAGAGGCTCGAGGGAGTGGATGTAGGTCAAGTTGATTGAACAACTATAAATTTGGTGTGTTCTTTCTTATTACTTTTTTCGCATTTAATTTCTGCACTTTATTTATGGGTGATTGTTTTGGTTGAGATTGTGTTTTTGTTTAAGAAGTTTTTAAAAACACTAATTCACCCCCCCCCC
>NW_021337947.1:0-330 GCF_001605985.2 Dendrobium catenatum
TTCTTATTTACTATATTGATGAATGAATATTTTTTTATTCAATACTTGTTATTTTTATTACCTCAATGTAATAAAATTAGTGTTTTTTCTTTCTTATGTATTTTATTTGTCTAATTAATGAGAAGTAATTAGAAGCGCTAATATCAAAGGAGTTATTGATTGATCTTAAATGTTTTAGCTAAGGTATAATAATTGAATAAGCAATAAATTTTACAAAACGTGACAAATTGATATCCATTAATAATCACATTTCATGAAATTAAAGAAGCATGTGATTTACTTGGTTGATCTTTTTAGCGTCCAACTTTTATTTTGGTTGTTATTAAAAAA
>NW_021337948.1:0-207 GCF_001605985.2 Dendrobium catenatum
CAAAACTATTTCAAATTATTTTGATAATATTTTTAATTATTTTATTTTAGAACTTATATTTTTATGTATAGGTATATATATATTGAATTTATTTGAAAATTATATGCATTTAAATCTTGCAATGTTTAGAGATCCCTTGAAATTTTAAACATAGATTGAGCTTATATGATTAGAAGTAATGGGTAAGGATTAGTGTATAGTTGTGCT
>NW_021337949.1:0-328 GCF_001605985.2 Dendrobium catenatum
AACTTCGAGTTTTTTTTTTTTTTTTCTCATCACAACTGAAATTTAGCTTCAATCGGAAAAGATATAAATAAATATAAATTAATAAGCTATATTTTTCTAGATCTAATATTGTATTATCATATAAAAAAAAACAGAAGGCGCACGCTTACATGGCTTGGGAATTTGTTCTTGAAGATCAAGATTAAGATTCCGCTCGCCGGTGATCGGAGCTCCCGGCGCATACGTCGCCAAGGAAAAATCGCTGGCCATTGACAAAGATTTAAACCTCGATCGAATCTGCAACTTCTGATCAATTGCTTCAATATCAATCAAATTCTATACCATGGTG
>NW_021337950.1:0-292 GCF_001605985.2 Dendrobium catenatum
CATCTCAGAATCAGCCCTGGAGGGGAATTTCATGAAGAGGCTCAAACCGGAAATACGAACAGCTGTCAGAATGCTGGAGCCAAGGAACTTAGGCAAGGCTATGGAGCTTGCACAATTGGTGGAAGACCATACGAGATCAGAAAGAGGATCTCGAAGCAACTACTCAGAGGGATCGTACAAGATGACTACTGCAGTATTACCCTCCAAGGGGGTAGCCCCAGGGAACCAGAGGGAGGACAATTCAAGAGGCTAACGGAGAAGGAGATGCAAGAAAAGAGAGCAAAGGGGGTGT
>NW_021337951.1:0-372 GCF_001605985.2 Dendrobium catenatum
TGCCCGATGCATTCTTCCACTTCAACCATCCGACTTAAATTCTACTAATATTCTTATATATTTCATCATCACTCTAAAAAATAAATCAAAGATATCTAAAATGTGTACTATTATTAATGACTTGATCATCTAAAGTCACAATCCCTTGCTAGATCTGGTACTATTAAAACTACCCCCAACTTTTGTCAAGTTTCAAGACTTAGATGAGAAAAGTGGATGTTTGTAGTAGATTGTCCATAATCAAGAGTAAAACTTGTCGAATAATCATGCATAAATTTTTTATTAATCCTAGATATGTAATAAATATAAACAATTATATATATAAATAATATTTTTCCTAAAAAATGATATAACTAAATATAAAATTTATAT
>NW_021337952.1:0-271 GCF_001605985.2 Dendrobium catenatum
ATATAAATATATTTAATTTATATAATTGTTATATTTAACTTTTAAAATAAAACATTACAAATTTATATTCAATACGTGTTCTTGTTCATATTTTCAATAATAGGTGTGTTTCAGATTTTGCAATATAACTTTAATTATTTACATATTCGGTTTTTTTAATGACTATAATATTGATTTGTTGTCTTTGGAAATTAAAGAAATGCAAATCTATTGCATTAAATAGTAAAAAAATAAGAAAGCTGATATCATAAATATTGTTTTTTGCAATGAA
>NW_021337953.1:0-301 GCF_001605985.2 Dendrobium catenatum
TAACGGTCTCAACACACATGCCTGTTGATTGAGATGGTAATACTGGAGACCAGCAATCAAAGACCCGTCCTCTACAAATAAATACAATCATCATCCCACCCGAGATTGGTGAAAGGGTGGATTTGATGCAGAAACAATAGATCTTCTACAAAATACTTCCAGGAGGTCGTCATAGAAGACATGTATCCCCTACAAGCAAGTGCAATCATCAAACCACCTGAGATTGGTGAAAGGTAGACACAATACTGATGTCAATGGGTCTCCTACAAATACCTTCAGGAGGTCGTAGTGGATACGACGA
>NW_021337954.1:0-1964 GCF_001605985.2 Dendrobium catenatum
AATTTTCTTTGCTTTCATTGGCTTCACATAGTTTTATTTATTTTATTTTAACATGTACCGTTCTTTATGCATTAGAGCATGCTCGCTTGGGGTCTTTTTCCCGTTTAATTGGCTTTCATTACTTGTTGAAGTGTCCATGAAACGTACATGCAGTATGCTGGAGTTTCTGGGCTTATGAAGCGCTTTTGTTGAGTATGTGGTTTTACTTTATGAGCATTAGCAGAGCAGATTAATGATTTGTATATTTCTTTCAGTTGTCAAGCCCTTCTGTCAAAAGACTGGATTCCTCACAGACAGGAGACAGGAACAGGTGTGGTGTTTTAGCGAAAATGTAGCTTTAAACATAATTCGACTCCTTTTTTTTATTTCTTTTTATTTGACATATTTTATTATCTGTTTTTTCAGGAGTGAAAATGCTAAAACACGTTCCATGGATGTTTTTTCGTTGTCATCCCAGGATAAAACAGAGATAATGGGTGCTATTGTGAAAATTGATAAACCAAAAACACCTGCTGGAGAGTACCTTACTGCTGCTTTAAATGACTTTAATCCTGATCAATTTGAAAGCTTTGCAACTGTTGCTGACGGTGCAAATAAACTTCTGATGCTGGTATTCTCCTTTTATTATTGCAATTGTTATGAATAACACCCTGTGCACACAAGCTACCACAGTATAGTGTTTTCGTGCAACTATGACAAGGCAGATCCAATTCATAACGTTCCTATCAAGGCAGGGTCAAGGAAGGGTCTAGTTCAAGTTAATCAAGGAAGGGTCTATTTCAAGTTAAATATATTCTTGTTTTATAATCTCATATTATGAATGTGATAGGAAACACTTGAAGATTTCAAGTAAATCCTATCAAGAGAGCAAAAACAGCGAGAAATCTCCACAATTCTAATGGAAAACCAGTGAAAAATAGTAATTTTATTGCAAGAAAACAAACTACGGGAGAAAATAATAAGATACAATTGATACTCTATTCGAGAGGAGGATCAATCTCTCCCAAATCTTTAGATGCTGCTAGAGCCTAAAGAAAACCTATGAGATCTCAAATTTCAGCCAAATTCCAGATGTCCTAACCCTAGGAAAACAAACTATTTAATGCATACAAATCAAAAGGAAATCCCTAAACAGTCAATACATTTAAATTTCCCTCCTAACTCCCTCAAAAATCCTTCCTAAATAGCCCACGCAATCCTAGGTGTGTGTTCGGAGCATACTGGAGGCGGACACTTCTGCCTCTGTTCGCGTAAGCTAGTCCCGTCGGACCGGCTGGGCCGGTCCTGTCAGAACAACTAGACTGGTCTAACATTACTCCCATCCCAAAGATCCATCTTGTCCGCAAGGTGGAAAGACGACACCCTCCTCCATTCCTTCTTCATCACAAATGGTAAGAACCTGAAGAGTTTGATCCTTACCCCCTACACCCCGACATATACCTCTCATCACTTCTGAAACAGATCGTCTTCGCCCTCTTCTCCTGTAATTCTGTTTATGTGAACTTCTTGAAGTTGTCTCCAGGTCTTCCTCCGACACTCTTTTTCTTCTAAATCTCCCTAAGAGTACCCGGTGTTGGTTTCTTGCTTGCCAAAAGGTGGTGGTCATCCTGTATGAGCCTCCTGAACTGCTACATCCTGCTCCTTTTTCCATGTGACTCTGATCCTCCACCAACTGAGCTAGATCCATGCCTCCATTGACTCTCCTAAGTCTTGAGGTCTCATCACTCTGACTGCTGCATGGATTTTTGGTTTCAGTCCCTTCATAAAGCTTCCCTCCAATACAGTCTCTGGAAGCCGATCCAATCAACTAGAAAGGTACTCAAATTGCTCACGGTACTCCATCACTATCCCCTCCTGCATCAAAGCGAAGAACTGCTCATAGAAATCCCCTCTCCGGCTAGTTTGGAAACGTTCCAACAGGCGGTCCTTAAACTCCCTCCAGGTCCTTATTGGTCGCCTCGTAT
>NW_021337955.1:0-220 GCF_001605985.2 Dendrobium catenatum
TTATTGAGAAGATATTAATAGGTGGTGCTAAAAGCATGAAGTTGCGTAGGACTTTTCCCTTTACTATTCCGGATGTTGTTGTTGATATTGGTACTACTCAAACAAGATATAGAGTGCATCGACTATTCTTGGTTAGAAATAAAGGACATTCCCCAGACTGACAGTTAAAGATGAGGAGTCGTGGCTTCGTCATCTTGATATTTACTAATGGATGATTGAA
>NW_021337956.1:0-283 GCF_001605985.2 Dendrobium catenatum
GTATTGTAGAGTTCTTAAATGTAACTGTAATCCCTGAACGAATGTAGAACCCTTCAGCAGTCCTGTCTGCTTCTTGCACACCCTGCATCCAAGTATGCCATGATCATCCATTCAAAAAAAAAGAAAAAGAAAAAACTTTATATGCAAAAAATTAAAATTATATATAAAAAAATTGATATCAAGATGGATCTCAAAATTATGGCTGTCAATATTTAACCCGACCCGAAAATCCGACTCAAAAATTTTGAGTTCGGGTCAACCCAAACCTGAACCAGCCGAATCG
>NW_021337957.1:0-207 GCF_001605985.2 Dendrobium catenatum
TTTGAGACAGATCTTCTTGAGTTGATGATACAAAGTGGTCGAAATGGTAAAGTGAACCAATTTAGTTTGCTGTTGCAGTAGTTTTTGTATGAATGTGCTATTTGTGAACCTTGGATTGTTCTTATTTGATAGGGAAAGCAAATGGAAAGGGTTACTACTTGTATCAATCAGGAAGCAAACCAAAACCTGACCCCTCCATACAAACTG
>NW_021337958.1:0-203 GCF_001605985.2 Dendrobium catenatum
TCTGTAATTGCAGTAATTTTAGCATCATAAGCAGTAGATAAATATCGAAGACTTCAGCATTAGTTAATTCCCTACCAAGTGCATGCAAAGAAGTGACAATTTGTGTGAATCTTGTGTACATGTCAGAAATAGATTCATTAGGTTTCATGCCAAAATAATTCATAATCATGTAATAAGATATTGAGTCTTGATTGCTTAACCTC
>NW_021337959.1:0-458 GCF_001605985.2 Dendrobium catenatum
AACAATTACGTACAGGCCGATTGGTCAAAAAGGCGGTCAGATCGTCCGGGCCGATCAGATATCGTCCAGGCCGATTAGACACAGGCGATCGGCCCGAGGAGTCAGGCCGAACGATCGTTGAAAAAGCAGATCGTCCGGGCTGATTAGGTGTATCGTCTAGGACGATGCACAATAATTGATCGTACTGGCCAAAGTTAAAACGTTAAAAATGCTTGCCACGTGTATCGTCCAGGATGAACAGTGGATCGGCCGGGACAATTGTCCAATAATGGATCGTCCGGGGCCGAATTTAAAGATCAAAATGTGTTGACACGTGGATCGTCTAGGACGATCCAGTGTATCGACCAGGATGATGCACATAAAATGCATCGGCCAGACTAAATATACTATCGGCCAAGACTATCACCATGAGTTCGATCACATCGTCCAGGACGATATAGGATCGTCCGGGACGATGA
>NW_021337960.1:0-285 GCF_001605985.2 Dendrobium catenatum
GTAATTCTTTCTTTTAATGTTAGTTGATTTTCTCTTGTTCATATGTTAGAGATAGAATAAAAAATGAGCATACATGTAAAAATGTTAGAGTAGTTCCAATTAGGGATAAGATTAGAGAGAGTCGTCTAAGACTTCTTTTGAGACAACTTTCATAGTGCTTTTTAAAAAACCTTTATAGTACAAAAAATAAAATTTATGCATTGAAAATCTACTTTAACAAGTAGTAAGAAAGCTATTCCAAACAAAGCCTTAGATAATTTGATCACATAAAACATTGGCCTAATG
>NW_021337961.1:0-311 GCF_001605985.2 Dendrobium catenatum
CGCCAGCCATATTTTTAAAATTTTTTTTCTTTTTGAACTCGTAAAAGTTCCCTAAAAATTATGAAAAAATTCAGTAAAAACCAAAAATTTCAGAAAAATCTAGAAACTTCCTTCTTCTCCAAAAACTATAAATAAACCCCTAGAGCCAAGGGGAAACCTGCACCTTCTCCTCTTCTCCTTCTGGCTTTCTAATAATTATGGTTTTTCACTGTTTTCAGTAAGTGATTTTCCCTACTTGACTCAGCGCCCCTCCTCTTGTGCAGAAGTTGGAGATTTCCCCTCCTTTTCCTTCTTTCTCTCCCATTTTTCTT
>NW_021337962.1:0-374 GCF_001605985.2 Dendrobium catenatum
TTAATTTAAAATAAGAACAATCGTACAGATAACGAATTAATTTCCTTAGAGATCACACATCTTAAAATATGCTTGCTTACAAGACCTCTTGGATACTTAATCCCATAAAATAACATATAGCCCTCCATAAGGCAACTATTTTAACCTAGATATTCTTCAGCGATTGTTCGCCTTCCGATTAAAAGCTCAACCATGGGGCTTTTTGATGTCCCCGCTTTCAACTATAAAAGGGGGACTTTTTATTACATAATGTTCACCCTTTTCTAGCAAAAGACCTAGCTTCCAAATTACAGATAGTTTGATCTTTAGCCCCCTACAAAATTTCATCTTCTGCTGGATTATATTGAAGGGATGCAACCTTCTAACACCTTTCT
>NW_021337963.1:0-2227 GCF_001605985.2 Dendrobium catenatum
AAAGCAAGAGATAGAATGAAACAAAGGGAGGTGTGAGTAAAAAGATCCATTACCGGGTATGAAGTGTGGGCAAGATTGATGATTCTGGAGACAGTTATCCCACACTCTTTGTACCGATGGTAGGCAGCCTGATCCTCTGCCTCCCTGAATTGAGGGTCCAGAGTGGCCCTCGAGAAACTCCCAGAAGCCTGTCGAACTCGTTTCCCACTGGCCATAGTAAAAGATTAGCAAGGAGACACAAGAGGAGAAGGGATGAGGTGAAAAAAATGGCTGGATTAATAAGAATTTAAAGAAATGGCCATATCGTCCAGGCCGATCGCAGAATCATCCAGGCCGATATGGCTCAATAATTGCGTACAGGCCGATTGGTCAAAAAGGCGGTCCGATCTTCCTGGCCGGTCAGATATGGGCCAGGACGATTAGATATAGGCGATCGTCCCGAGGAGACAATCCGAACGACCGTTAAAAAAGCAGATCATCCGGGCCGATTAGGTGTATCATCCAAGACGATGCACAATAATTGATCGTACCGGCCGAAGTTAAAACATTTTAAATCACTGCCACGTGTATCGTCCAGGACGAATAGTGGATCAGCCAGGATGATTATCCAATAATGGATCTCCCGGGACTGATTTTAAAGATTCAAACGTGCTGACACGTGGATCATCCAGGACGATCCAGTGTATCGGCCAGGACGATGCACATAAAATGCATTGGCCAGACGAAATATTCTATCGGCCAGAACTATCATCATAATTGCAACAGAGTTCGACCAGATCATCCAGGACGATATGGTATCGTCCAGGACGATGACTTACAGCAAGCACAGAAAACACCAGCAGATGGAATTTGAAGAGATTTTGTCCTATCGTCCAGGATGATAAAAGTATCGTCCAGGACGATGTGACTAAAAATTGAAACTAAGGAAAAGATGGTGATGATCAAGGCCCTCAAAAAATAAATCAAAAGAAAAACAGACAAAAATACAGTAAAAGATAGCAAAAACACAACGAGAAAAAAAAAACAAATATTTTTGAATTTTAATTTTTCTAATTTTTTTGTTTTATGGAGGTATTATATGAGAAGTTAAAAAAAATTAAACTTTAGAGTTCCACAAGATCAAGGAGTTTAGCCAATCATAATCAGACAAAGGTAAAATATCCGATTCTGTTAACCCTAGATCAGACGTTCTTTATGGTATAAATTTTCTTTTGAAAACAAAAGGGCTTAACTCAGAATAAACCTAATCGGGCAAAAAGAAGATTCAATCAAAACTTGTTTACAAAAAACAATCTCATAAATAATAAAATAAAGTAATTTTTCTCAATCATGAAACTTTAAATCAAGTCTTTGAAAATCTCATATAACCCATAAGTTCTTCTAAGTTTTAAAAGTTTTAAAAAGAGAGGATAGCTTGCTTTTTAGTGGGCTTATTTTATGCTTCATGTTTTTTTTTTTTTTTGGCTCTTTGAGCATCTTGATTTTTGATACACATTTGTGTAAAAATTTTTCATTTTCAATTTGGCGTCATTGGCCTCTTTCCTTTTTAATTCTTGCAAGCTAAAAAGCTCTTTTGTAAACTCTTAAAAGAAGCTCAGTTGTGAATATATCCTCCAAATATTAGAGAATAGGAGCTCTCTCTCTAACATAGGGAAGAATAACCCATAAAACAAAACTAAAGAATCATATGATCAGTGCAAGAGCAAGATCTCAAATAACTTGAGAGATATATAAGAGCTTTAGATATTATGCATAAGATAGATTTTTTGTAGCAAGATAAAAAGAATCTTAGTTTCAAAAAACCATTAGCTAAAGCGAGTTAGGCTTTTGTTTAGAGAAGAAATTCATACCACTAAACAAGGTCGGAAGGAGGAAAACCATTAACGGTGTTTCTTCCTTTAACCAATTTTAGAAAAGCTAAACACAATCCTCAAAACTCTAAAATCTAAAATCTTTAAAAGTTTTAACATATGGAAAGATAATTTTAAAAGCAAAGTGAAAATAAAACACATTAAAAAAACTACAAAGCAGAAATAAAACACACTTAAACAAAAATACATTTCAAGAAATTATTGAAGTAGCAGGTTTAAGCATTTATGAGCTGCGAGCCTTCATATTATCTTATGATCCCACAAGGTCTTTGGTGAGAGCACACATGCAAAACTCAACAACAGTCAGATTTAGGAACCTAAACTGGTTTGGGCCCCTTCTTAGAAGAAGTAGAATG
>NW_021337964.1:0-277 GCF_001605985.2 Dendrobium catenatum
ATCTTAGTATAAACAACAATCTTTAAAGTTATAATTTTATCTCTATTTTTATTAATATTTATAATATTATCCTTCAAACTCTTATCTACAACCACACATATATCATTTCTAGTACGACTCCTATCAGAATATCATAGTTTAAATCCTAAACAATTAATCTCCTTAGCGTTTTTTGCAACCCATTCAGTTTCCTAAATGCATAAAATATTTTTCTTCCTATAGATCATAATATATATTAATTCCATTAATTTGCTTGTAAGAGAACCTATATTCCAAA
>NW_021337965.1:0-218 GCF_001605985.2 Dendrobium catenatum
ATGGCAAGTGGTAGTAAGTGAGTTCGTCAGACCAAAGGAAGTTCATCTCGAATTGAATGAGATGATATTTTTTTTCAAGTGAAAATGAACAAGCCTATGATCAATTTGTTCAAGCAAAGATTGTTCCTTCCCATCTTCTTATTCAAGAAAACATACATTTTTCAATCATGCCCCTATTTGGCTCTACACAATTTTCATTCATTCTCACTTTGATTTAT
>NW_021337966.1:0-353 GCF_001605985.2 Dendrobium catenatum
CAGGATCGACAGCAAAAATATTATAATCAGAAGCACAAGTTCGTTGAGTTTCAAGTTGGTGACTTTGTGTATGTCAAAGTCAGCCCGATGAAGGGTGTGAGCAGATTTGGTCAGGTGAGTAAGCTGAGTCCAAGGTACGTTGGACCGTTTGAGATTCTGGAAAGGATTGGAAAATCTGCTTACCGACTGTTGCTTTCTGATTCGATGTCGGACGTGCACAATGTGTTTCACATATCCACTCTGAGGAGGTGGGTTTCAGACTCTGAGAAGAAGATATCAGCTGACGAGGTTGAGATTCAGAAGAATCTGACGTACACGGAAGAGCCAGAGTTGATTTTGGCGTACGACGTCCG
>NW_021337967.1:0-298 GCF_001605985.2 Dendrobium catenatum
GAAGATTGTGAAGTCCAAATTCCATCGGATAGATGGGTTCAAACGGAAGGAAGTTCAACAGATCCGCTTTAAAACAAATTATATAAACTTCAATATCACATGTTCTTATGTGATGAGAAATACGAGAAAAAGGAAGAAATATATTCAAGAACAAATCGAGAAAGAGCAAGAAAAAATTCTGAAGAAATTCGAGGCAAAGATTCAAGAGCTGGATGCACCTACTTTGCCTCCTCGGAAGAAAGCAAAAGGCAACTCATCGGTAGATGATTTTTTCAAATAGGGGAGTCTGATGTAGGCA
>NW_021337968.1:0-336 GCF_001605985.2 Dendrobium catenatum
TGTGAAATTTTGTGTATTTTGAATGAATTGGTTTTTAAATCTATGGTTTGGTTTTATGTTTTCTGTGTTTTTGAATATTTAGTTTGATTTTCTTAAAATAAAATTCAAAATTCAAAAATTGGAGAAAATCATCCAGGATGACTTTTTGTTTCGTACTGGACGATGTGAGAAAAATTGGTTTGCGTGAATTCTAACCGTTTTTTAGAGCAGTTTTTAATTAGATCGTCTGTATGATCTGACGATCGTCCAGGACGAAATTTTTCTTTTTCTCAAATGTCGAGACGATTGAATGCAGCGGTTGAGTGGATAAGACAGTTTTAAATATGGATTTTGTCT
>NW_021337969.1:0-785 GCF_001605985.2 Dendrobium catenatum
TTTAAAAATAAAAATTTAAGCATTAAATATGTAAATTAAAAAAAAATCTCTAAGGTTTTGGTTGGGACTTAGGACAACTTTCTTACTAATTTCTAAAGAGGATTTTTATTACAAAAAATTTAAGTTCAAATTTTTTTTAATAAAAAACTACTTTAGAAGCTAGTAAGAAAATTGTCCAAAAAATTACATTTTCATTTTTGTTTTTTAATTTATTTAACAATTATGTTTTTGAAAACCTACCCAACTCTTAAAAACAAAATTTGCAAGATAATTTATTTATTTATTTTTAATCAACACTCAGATTAATTAATTTTATTGTGGTCGAATGTGACATTACCATTAAGTCCGGACGCCACGTTGCCGTCCGTATATGTAATTTTTTTAATTGCATGAAATGTCGCCTTCGTAGTGGCAATCACTGATCTGACTATTATTCAATTTATTGGTGTAAGAACAAAGTAAGATAAATTATTTTTTGTAATTTGTCTGATTATACTAAGAGAGAGATAATGTTTTAAGTAGTATAAATCTGAACGCAATCAACCCATCAAACGAATATAATGTATCTATTTAATAATTGATTGGCTGTTTTGCAATTTTTTTTTTTTTAGTCTTTTACATTTCTGCCATGAAAATTTTATTTTTTGATAGGTTCACAATTTTAATGTTTTGTTTCGCCAGTTTTTTTTTTTTTAAATATTCTACATAGTTTAAATTTACATATTAAAAAATAATTAGAACGATTAATTATAGTTAACAAACGAAAATAATGCTATGGGATAAAC
>NW_021337970.1:0-296 GCF_001605985.2 Dendrobium catenatum
TCTCTGACTCTTCCACTTTCAGTGCAATATTCTTCTCATTTCGTGGTTCACCTGCATCAATCTTTCTTTGACTTACTCCTTGCTCATAAGCAATGAGTGAACCAAGAAGATTGTCAATAGAATAAATGTTTAGATCTTTAGACTCTGTAATAGCAGCAATTTTAGCATCATAAGCAGTAGGTAAACAACAAAGAATCTTATTAACCATTTTTGCATTAGTTAATTCCCTACTAAGTGCATACAAAGAAGTGACAATTTATATGAATCTTGTGTACATGTCAGAAATAGATTCATTA
>NW_021337971.1:0-293 GCF_001605985.2 Dendrobium catenatum
CCATAGCTATCCTCCTGCAGGTCCATAGTAGATACGTCATGAAGGTTCAACAAAATTTCTCTCTTAACTTCCATAGGAATGCTGAGGAAATCTGCTCCATTCTCCGTTACTAGATTCATCAACTGGAAAGGGAAAATTACATTAGGCATAGGATGATAAGTCTCTAATAAACTTGTTTTCAAACAAAGTCAGTAAAACATGGGAATTATTAGTGAATCTCAAGTATTTCTGAAAGCTTAATGCTCTTTCAGCTAGAATTGGGAGAGCGGGCGGGCGAGCATGGGCGGATTCAC
>NW_021337972.1:0-236 GCF_001605985.2 Dendrobium catenatum
ATTTAGGGAATTAGCCGGGGATCGACCCCGGGGTCGTATGCATATTTATGCACTTCTTCTCTCCTTGATTTAGACCCTTCCCCGCCTGCGGGTAGAGTCCGGATAGTCTGACCTATGAGGACGATGTGCCGGACCTGGGGAAGTCCAGTCTTCTAAAAAATTATTTTCTAAGCCTGTTTTTAACTTTCAAGCATATTTGATTTGGAGTTTTTTAACTAGCATGCATTGCATTAGAA
>NW_021337973.1:0-724 GCF_001605985.2 Dendrobium catenatum
CTGTTCAGTAAAAATTGCCGTTAATTTAAAGAAGAACGACTGTTCGTACCAAATGAAATTTTCGTTCGTCCCGTACGAATTTGATTCGTCCTGTACGAAAATATTTCGTATGGACGAACGAATGAGTTTAAAAAATAACGGCTTTTCGTAAACAAGCAATTTCTGAAGCGTCCTTTCATACACACTTTTGACCAAGACGATCGTACAGACGAACACGTGTTCGTACGGACGATCAGAAATTTAACTCATTTTAATGGCAGTTGAAAACCTTCCCCCGCCATGAACCGACATGTGTTCGTCTGGATGAACCAAGGATTCATACGGACGTAGTTCATAATAAAAACTATTTTATCCATTCAACTGCTGCATTCAATCGCCCCGTCGTTTGAAAAATATTTCATCCCGGACGATCGTGATGATCGTACAGACGAACTACATTAAAAACTACTCTTTAGACGGCTCGAAATCACGTAGTTTGTCATTTACACACATCGTTCTGTACAAAAAAGTTTCGTCCCGGACGATGATGACCACAAATTTTCATTTTTACTCTCGAAATAAAAACGAATAAACATAAACAAGACACATTAAATACACACAAAAAATAAAAAAAAAACAACAAAACAAAATAAAAGAAAAATACAATTAACACAAAAACAAAAACAAAATATCAATTTTGTAGAAAAATATTTTTATCTAAGCATTTAAATCAATCACTCCAAGC
>NW_021337974.1:0-200 GCF_001605985.2 Dendrobium catenatum
GGAAAACATTAAAGGAAAGATGGTAGAAAATTTTTCTTTTAATTTGTTAGGTCAACCAAAATCCGTTTGAGCAACTTAGTATTCAAAAACCAAGGTAAAATCTAGTATTAATAATCTCATATAATACGGTGCACAAATACACACAGGAAATTAAACAAAGACTTTTTTCCCGTGGCGACTTGGAGGCGATTTCTAGGGTT
>NW_021337975.1:0-271 GCF_001605985.2 Dendrobium catenatum
ATCCGAGAGGAAGGGAAGTCGTCCAAGGGAGCAAAGTCGAACGGCTAGGGAGGATGCGGAGAAGCGACGCAAGGGAGAAAGTTATCTTCACTGCAAGCGAGCTCCCCGTTGTTGGTTCCGATCAATATTCCGATCCCGACAGGAAGGGAAAGTCGTCGAATGGAGTGAAATCGAACAGCAATAATGGAGCCGGAGGAGAAGCGAGCTCCGGTCGTTGCTTTCGATCCTAATGACGTAACTTCCGATTCGCACAGGAAGGAATGTCGGAGGA
>NW_021337976.1:0-409 GCF_001605985.2 Dendrobium catenatum
TACAGTAAATCTATAAATCCGATCAAATCAATAAAGCAGTAAATCCATATGTCAAGGCTATACATATGCAATACAATAATACTGAACAAGTACAATCACTGGATGTATCGTTGTATCCCTCGTGTTTTTATATCCATATCCATATATCCATTGTGCTGTTATAGATATCCATAGTGCTGTTGTAGATATCCATAGTGCTGTTGTAGAAATCCATAAATATATCCATATCCATATTCATATCCATTGACACAATAACCAGTCTGCACTTGTCTTTCAGTAACAATAACAACAATAGAGCAATCATATCAACATTCATATGCATATCTATTCAATTCATCAATCTCAGAAAAATCGGGAACCGTACGAAATTTGGCAGCATAACGACAGTCTATCAAATTTACACAAAAAT
>NW_021337977.1:0-460 GCF_001605985.2 Dendrobium catenatum
TATCAAGTTACAAATAAGAATATTGGTTTGCATAATATGCAGTAATGAATGATATGCTGTATGAATGAGGAATCCTCTATTAGCATGAACATGTAACATGTCATTTTCATATGGAGGCTGAGGGTCATAAGAAATGCTGGAAGACAATAATGATGAAGAGTTCTTACGAGCTACCGTAGGAGACCTATTACACACACAGTCTACAAGTGAATACAAAAGGACTATAACAGATATCAACATCTGAAAGCCCAAGGCAGGAGATTAGTTAGTGCACTACAATCTACCTGCGTAAATCATACGAGTAGTGTACGACAATCTACCTGTATAAAATAGCGAAAAAGTCAATTCAGGAGCTGCTACAATATGCCACCGGATCCGCAACTTTTATGTAAGAGGATAGAAGGCGTCTAACAAATACTTTCAAAGTACCCCCACGTGCACTATAGTTTGTATACACATA
>NW_021337978.1:0-258 GCF_001605985.2 Dendrobium catenatum
ATTACTATAAATCACACATTGAAGAAGAGGCTTAGTCTACTTTCTGGAGGAAGGATCATAACCTTCTTCACCAAACTTTAAGTTTGTATCAACTGGCTTCATTTCTGATGCTTTTTTATAATTCTCTGCTCTATTTTTGCGGTTCATTTCAAATAATCTGAAAGACCTTGCATCAGCTGGCTTAATCTGTCTAGACAAATCCTCCAACACCTTCAGCTTCGCACGCAACCTATCTACCTCACTTTCTTTCCCAGCACT
>NW_021337979.1:0-889 GCF_001605985.2 Dendrobium catenatum
TAGGCTTCATTTGTGATGTCTTTCTTATTGATTTCTGAAACAGTTTTCTAGTACAACTTTTTTTTGTTTAGTAAATTTTATACAAAAAATTGTTTTAAAAAAGCAGTAAAAAAACAATCCCAAACGAAGGCTTGTTGTTTTATTTTTTCAAATAGATACCATAAATTCATTTGACTGTTATTTTCTTAGTGCCTTTTATAAATTTTTGTTATGAAAAGTTATATTTTGCAATCAAAATAATTGAGTTATTTTTCACACAATAATTTCATAACTAATTTTATAAAATGTCTCAGTCTTCTTAAATAGGCTATTAAAGTTGTTAAACTTGTAATAAAAAAAAACGAGAAAATAATAGTCAAACATAACTATAAATGCGAAATAAAAAATAAAATAGTAAAAAAGCAGTCTCAAACCGACCTTATGATAACACTAAGAAAAACAGTTAATATGGATGCACTAATGCTAAAAAAAATATTTTAATTCAATTTTAATAAAAAAAAACTCTAAGTCCTTAAATTTATTTTGTAGTGAGTGCAAAAAACAATTTACATGAAAATTATTCTGAAAATATTATTTTTTATACAAAATTCTAAAATTATTTTATAAAGTAATCCTATCAAAATAAATTTTCAAACTTTGTTATAACTTGCAAGAGGCAACGAACGAATAATTCCTAAAAAATTGTCATTAGTTGTAAATCAACATAGTGGTACAAAAGAAAGTGTTTTGCTTTGAAATTTGAATTATTTTAAAAATATATTTTTAAGTCGCCAAATTAGATTTTTAACTAACTACTCAAATACCTTAATCATAATTAGAATGGCCGTGCAAGACTTAATGCTGATGTGTGTTAGCTTAAAAATAATTAATTACAGAGAAAAGGAGACCG
>NW_021337980.1:0-221 GCF_001605985.2 Dendrobium catenatum
GTCGCTGCTCGCACACGTCGTCGTCTCGATTCACGCTCCCAAAAATTAAAATTTTTGCTGACTATCGACCCCACCAATATGGGTGTTGATCTTAGCTGTTTTCATTGCTCCGGACGCATTGGCGCCGTCCGTTTTGCGAACGGAGGTCATCTTGGCGATTTTGGGTTTTCGATCGACACGCGTCGGGTGAGTTTTTGCACGATTTCGAGCTCTTTTGCTTT
>NW_021337981.1:0-299 GCF_001605985.2 Dendrobium catenatum
AAAAATGTACAGAAGATCAATTTGAATTTAAGAGATTGAAAGATTATAGAAAGAAATAACTACCACATGTGGCGCTTTGCGCATCTTTTTTAATAGTTATGGCACATTTTTTTGTGCATCTTTTTACTTATGGGCTTATTTTGTGCCTCTTTTTTAAATTGTGAACAATTACGCATTCCTTTTTATTTTTGTATATTTATACATTTTTGAAGAGTAATCTTTATCTTTCCAAAATCAATAATAAAAAATTTTAAATTTTTTAAAGTACAACAATATTTATTGATAAGTGAAATACAAAA
>NW_021337982.1:0-229 GCF_001605985.2 Dendrobium catenatum
CAAGGGAGTAATTAAGGATGATTGATACGATCCGATTGGCCCAGACGATCGTGAGATCGGCCTGGACGAGCAAGCCAAATTTCAATCGGCCAGGACTGTTCCCAGGGCTGTGCTCAGGACGATTTACCTCTGATTTGAACTAATCGGCCAAGATGATCGTAAGATCGGTCTGGACGATAAAGCCAAATTTCAATCGTCCAGGACTGTTCCCAGGGCTGTGCTATGGCCG
>NW_021337983.1:0-202 GCF_001605985.2 Dendrobium catenatum
GGGAAGACCACAAGGTGAGGGATTTACTCAGGGGACATGGGGAGATGGAAGAACCTTCCACCGAGCTGACAACCGCATGAGGAAATTGAAGATCCCTATTTTTGAAGGGGAGGATGCGTATGGATGGATCTACAGGGTGGAGCGCTATTTTGCGGTGAACGGTGTCACAGAAGAGGAGAAGCTGATGGCGGTACTGTTAT
Organism: Dendrobium catenatum; assembly: GCF_001605985.2. NCBI lineage: Eukaryota > Viridiplantae > Streptophyta > Magnoliopsida > Asparagales > Orchidaceae > Dendrobium > Dendrobium catenatum. Next base: position 201 of record NW_021337983.1, read on the forward strand.
GC
>NW_021337984.1:0-251 GCF_001605985.2 Dendrobium catenatum
TACATACAGACCAATAGATGAGTGCCACCTCATGCAGTAATTAAGAAAATACAAAGTTATTACATGCAGTACTTCCCACAGCTTGAAGCAAATAGGAGAAGGGAGTCTGATACCATAGAGGCCTTTGTTCACAAACTCGACAAGCAGGGGAGGCGAACGAAATGCAAGCAAGAGACGCGAAGTGAATCGAGACAATGAAGTTACAAACGAACGAGATATTAATTGCCGAATTGGAATATTAGGTCTTAACT
>NW_021337985.1:0-255 GCF_001605985.2 Dendrobium catenatum
TTAGAACTAAGCTCAATCCGTTGAGGCTAAAATATTTAAGTTGATAGAATTTTAATTTAAAATTGTTATTTTATACATTTAAATTTTTTTTACAATTATACAATTATTTTTCATCTCAATATATATAAGGGTGTTATGGTAATTTGTTCGCATGCAGTTGCAGCACAGCCTGCTTGACAGTTATATTATCCAAACAAAATATAAAGATTTATGTACAACAACTTCAGAAAGCAACTTTCTATACACCAACTTCAC
>NW_021337986.1:0-312 GCF_001605985.2 Dendrobium catenatum
TAAACGCTGGTAGAGCCCAAAGAAAACCTAAACCTCAGAGATCTCAAATTCAACCAAAATTCAAGATGCCCTAACCCTAGGAAAATAAATTATTTAATGCATAAGATTCAAAAGGAAATCTCTGAACAGTTCCTACATTCAATTTTACTCCTAAACTTCATCAAAAATCCTTCCAAAATTGCTCTGCATTGCTTGGGCGTCGGATCGCCATGCAGGAGGCGGAGAGTTCCACCTCTGTTGTTCATAAGCTAGTCCAGTCCATACTGGACCGATCTAGTGGTCCGGTCTAACATAGTTCTAACCTGAACTAGA
>NW_021337987.1:0-243 GCF_001605985.2 Dendrobium catenatum
TAGAGAGGATTTTTACAAATAATGGATTTGAACACCTCAAGAGGTAATCTCTAAAATTTTGGACATGATTTACATACTTTAATGGTCTTTTATTTTTCATGGCAAACACATTTAATAGATAGTGTAACACCAATTGTCTATTTATCAATTTATTATATAATTAGATTTTTTATAAATTTATCAATATAAATCAATCCAGCAAAAGCAACTTAAAATCATATACATAAAAATATAAAACTATAT
>NW_021337988.1:0-810 GCF_001605985.2 Dendrobium catenatum
GACAATTTCAGGTCCGAGCAAGGCAATTGGAATGGAGTTCGATCAGAATGTCAGACGAATCCTTTCACTATGGATGTCTGGGGCGTCACAATTCCCCCCAAGGAAGGGCCTCATTTGTAATCAATTGCAAACACTAGTGAATTCATTTAAATTGTCCAAGACCCCGTGGTTTTTCCCTCCTTTTAGGGGTTTTCACGTTAAAACTCTGGTGTCTCTTATAAACATTATACTCATATCTTTCATCTTTTTGTATGCTGAATCTTCGTACAAAACTAGGACGCTAAAATTCATATTTTTCTACCACCACAAATATTCTAGGACACAATAGTAGTTATTAGCTCATTTGAGCGATAAAAACTAGAAATATGTTTTTAAAAATAATAAAATTTGTTAAATTTATAATTTAATAGGATATAAGTAGTGTTGTGAGTGAGTCAAGCCAACTATGGATTCTACTAGGGCTCGTGAGACGAGCTCGATGAGCCAACGAGTTAAGTTTGAGCCAGTTTTGACTCGAATTGTTAGATTTCAAGCTGGCTTGTTTAAAAAATATTAATATAAATACACTTAAAATATAATGCCTCACCAAAAATCGTCTTAATCAAGCATGAATCTCAAGGTATATTCAAGAGGGAAACATCCAAAATTAAATTCGAGACTATTTGAACTTCAATTTCAACAAGTTTATAGCCAAAAATTATTTTGATATGACATAAATTTTGATGCATATTCAAATTGTATTTTTTTTAATTAAATTCAATGTCATCTAAATTCTAATTTTAACATTTTTTTTTGGCAGGTTGAGCGACT
>NW_021337989.1:0-223 GCF_001605985.2 Dendrobium catenatum
TTGGATATTTATAGCATTTTTTGGGAAGAAAAGAACATTTCGAAATTCTCTGAAATTTTATGAATTTTTCTAAATTTTTCAAAATTTTCTACAGTTTTTTTTGGGATTTTTTCAGAATTTTTTGGATTTAAAAATTCCATGTGTGCCCCAAAAAATAAATAAAATAAAAAATTTATTCAACCGCTGGACACAGAATTGCGCACCCAAGGGGCATGCCTGTTCG
>NW_021337990.1:0-337 GCF_001605985.2 Dendrobium catenatum
ATTTGATATGATTCTGATTTCCGTATCTGTTCTGTAAACAAATCTGATTCTGATTTCTGTACAATTCTGACATATGAATTCTGAATTCTGTACGACTCTGTTGATTTGATATGTCTGATCTGTTCTGTTTCCGATTTGATACGACTTCTGTTTCCGTACAGTTCTGTTTGCTTTGATATCAGTTCCGTTCAGTTCTGTCTGATTTGATCTGTTTCGTTCTGATTTTTCCGATTTGAGATCTGTCTGATTTTGTTCTGATTTCTGTACGCATTCGTCTGATGTGTTTGGTTTTGGATTCTGGGAATTTTGATTGGAGGTTTGTTGCTTTGCTGAGCTG
>NW_021337991.1:0-516 GCF_001605985.2 Dendrobium catenatum
CTGGACGAAAATTTTACAGAGGACCGATCGTCCTGGACTATTCTTGACTTCGTCTAGACGAAAATTTTCCAGAGGACCAATAGCCACGGACGATAATCTAAATTCGTCTGGACAAAACTTTTCCAGAGATCCGATCGTCCTGGACGATTATTAATTTCGTTTGTACGAAATATTTCCAGAGGACCAGTCGCCACGGACGATAATGTAAATTCGTCTGAACGAAAATTTTCCAGTGAACCAATCGTCCTGTATGATATTTTATTTAGTCCTGGATGAATAGGACTTAGAAAAAAAAATTTCGAGCAAGTTCCTATTCATTCCATATGCTCTATAGGAGATAATTGTCTGATCGTCCAGTACGAACATACATCGTCCTGTACGATTAGTATAAATTTTATATGATCTCCTTGTTTGTCTGTATGTTTTTATTCACTCAAAATACAATCACTCCCTTTCAATTTGATTTCTTAAAAAAAGTACAAGCTTCAAATTTTACAAAGTATCGCATGTTGAATT
>NW_021337992.1:0-605 GCF_001605985.2 Dendrobium catenatum
CTCATTTTAACATTTCAAAGAGGAGAGAAAAGAGAAACAGAGAGGAAGAAAAAATAAAAATACACTACACATAAAAAAATAACCTAAACAACACAATATAAATAACATTTTCAAAAGTTAAAAGGTTTAAAGATCAGATGGCGGTGGCTATGGCTAAACGTAACTATGAAGAAGAGAAAATTTCTCATTAAACCAGGAGCAATCTTCCTCATGCTGGTGATGAATTTCATCCCATTTTTTATTCATCCTCTAAATATGATCATCCACTTCAAGCTCAAGACGAGAAAAGTGATCTATTCATGCTTCATTTAAGTACTAATAATCCTAAGGAGGTGTTAACCTAGTGCTCTCCCTTCTTCTTCTTTCTGATCAATTTCAACTTTTGATTTCAATGCCCCTCACCATAAATGAGGTGAAATGAGTGGTCTGTGAATTAACAAAGAAAGTGGTTGGCTCATTTAAGGTAGGTGAGATTGTGCTTGGTATCAAGGATATAAGCTGTGATATGTTCTAGGGCCAAATTTTATTTTTATTGGCCTTTAGGATTCCTAATGGAGGTTAAATTTACTATATATCATGGTTTAAAATTGCGCAATATGAGGCTC
>NW_021337993.1:0-460 GCF_001605985.2 Dendrobium catenatum
TCGGCCAGGACGATCATTGATCGGCATGGACGAAATTCTCAAATTATGCCTTAATTGATCAATAAACTAAGGGAGTAATTAAGGATGACTGATACGATCATATCATCCTGGACGATCGCAGGATTGCCAGGACGATCCATTCAAAAACCTTAAATTACTTCAGGATGACAAATATAGGCCAGCTTAAAAACAGGGCGATGCTCAGGACGATTTTCCCCTGATTTGAATTGATCGGCTAGGACGATCGTGAGATCGGCCTGGACGATCAAGACATTTTTCAATCGTCTAGGAGTGCATCCAAGGCGATGCTCTGGCCTATCTTCTGAGATTTGTACTGATCGGTCAGGCCGATGTCCATATCGGCCTGGACGATAAAGTCGGCAACCTGCAATTAATGAGCTCCTTTGAAGATCTTCTATTCAAGAGCTCTTGTTCAATGTTTTTGAAGACCTTTGGCTGC
>NW_021337994.1:0-226 GCF_001605985.2 Dendrobium catenatum
GCCCATCTACTACGGTCCTTCCGATCAAACGAACATGCCAACAGTGACTCTTTGTATTTCCATAATGTATTTCATATAATGTACATCAAGTCAAGGCCTTCCCCTTAAGGAAGGGCCTCATTTGTAATCAACTGCAAATAATAGTGGATTCATTCAAACTAGGCTAGGCCCCGTGGTTTTTCTCCCTTTTTAGGGGTTTTCCACATAAAAATCTTGGTATCTCATA
>NW_021337995.1:0-343 GCF_001605985.2 Dendrobium catenatum
TCGTCGAGCTGCTTTATTCGACTATAAGCATGTTACGTTTGGTAATCCTAATTATGGTTTGAACCTTTCAAAGGCATTTCGAGTCTTTGATTTGGACCCATTTGGGCTCAAATTGAGTCAAATTTGATGTAATTAGATTCATATTTTTGAGACGTTCAGTTCGACTATAAGTTTGTTGAAATCGGAGTTCAGATGGTCCCAGATTTAATTTTAGAAGTTTCCAACTTGATTTTGCCTCGAGATTCACGCTCAATGAAGATAATTTTTATATGATATATCAATAATTTTTTTAATTAAATAAGTTTAACTTTGATTAAATTTATATTTAAATTTTCATTAACTT
>NW_021337996.1:0-301 GCF_001605985.2 Dendrobium catenatum
GAAGTTCAGTTTTAATGCCATTAATTTCACGAGGAGGTGTATAACCATCCTTAACAAGCATCCACATGCGATAGTTAATCGATTGTAAAAATGTAGACATGCAAGTTTTCCAAAAATAAAAAAGAATATTGTCAAATAAAGATGGTCGGGTAATAGAATACCCTCCTAAAGTATTATGATTATTGGAGTTAGCCATGGATAAAAATTCAAAAATTATCAAAAACTCAATTTTATGAATCTCGTTCACATACCACTTGAAAGTTCGTTAAAGATTTTAAGCCCTTATAAACTAGCCCAAGCT
>NW_021337997.1:0-214 GCF_001605985.2 Dendrobium catenatum
CTTCCATCATCGGCCAAAGATGTGCCACCAACAAAAGCTAGTTCATCACAGAAAAGAAAAAGAGAACATGGTGAAAAAGAGGAGATTTCATCAAAAAAAGTAGTTCCATACGTAAAGAAGAAGACCAAAGAGGTTATATCTGTAGATAATATAATAGTTGAATCACATCCTGCATTGGAAATAATGGACTATCCAGGGAAACCTTTTCTAGCAG
>NW_021337998.1:0-298 GCF_001605985.2 Dendrobium catenatum
CACTCCCCATTTACCCTTGATCTCTCACCTATTTACGTGTCATGCCACTCTAGAAATCTATAAATAGAGCTCCCTATCCTCTTAAAAGGGGATCCTAAGCCTAAAGAAAAAAGAGAGAGAACGGAGATGGCTTTTACTTCCTTGCCTCCTCAACAATCGTCGGCGTTTCGCCAGACCACCACCTGAGAGACCGCCTGACGACGTTGCTCCGCCGAACCACCACCTGAGGCCCTCACCTCCGCCGGACCATCACCTAACGCCGTTGCTCCGTCGGACCACCACTTGAGGCCCTCACCTG
>NW_021337999.1:0-311 GCF_001605985.2 Dendrobium catenatum
AATAAATTTGTATAGTGCCTATAGTTAATCCTAAATAAATCAACTGTTATTTTAACCAAAGTACTTGTGACACACAACTTCCTAGTGCAATGTATTCTGCTTCTGTAGTAGATAGGGACACTGAATTTTAATTTCTACTAGACCATGAAACTAATGAATTTCCAATGAATTGATATGTTCTAGAAGTGCTTTTCCTATCCACCCTACAGCCTACAAAGTCAGAGTCTGAATAACCAATAATTTCAATTTGGAAACCAAATTCCTAAGTTCTGATTTCCTAGTAAGTATCTTAAAATTCTTTTCACTGCTGT
>NW_021338000.1:0-711 GCF_001605985.2 Dendrobium catenatum
TTCAGATATAATGGGAATAGGGGTGAGAGTTTCTGGTTGTTGAATTATGTTGGTGGGATTAGTAGGATTGGGTGTGTAGGAGTGATTCACGGTGGAAGTGGGAACTAAGAGGAGCGGTGGAGTTTCTTGGTCAGCCGTTGGTGTAGTGGCAGTGGGATTGGTGTGATAAGGAAAAATGGATTCTACAAAGACCACGTGACGGGATATGTGAACTTTGTGCGTTAGAGGATTGAAGCATTTGTAGCCTTTGTGGTTTGGGGAGTAGCCGATGAAGATGCAGTCCTGCGAGCGAGGAGCAAGTTTATTCTCGGAGTAAGGTTTTAGCCATGGGTAGCATAAGCACCCAAAGACCCGAAGGTGGTTGTAAGAGGGTTGTTTGTTGTAAAGGAGCTGATAGGGGGAGATGTGGCTGTTGGATTTGTTTGGTAGGCGATTTATAAGATGAATGGCTGTAGATACCGCATCTGCCCAAAATTGATTTGGTAAGTTGGCGGCGTGAAGGAGAGTCCTGGTTAGTTCGAGAACATGTCGGTGTTTGCGTTCTGCCAAGCCATTCTGTTCCGGAGTATGAGGGCAGCTGAGACGTTGGTGAATACCTTGTGCATGAAGAAAATTTTTGAAGTTAGTACTGGTGAATTCACCGCCCCCATCAGATTGTAAAATCTTGGGGATTTTGTTGAACTGTGTAGAAATTAATTTGCATAAGTGTTG
>NW_021338001.1:0-206 GCF_001605985.2 Dendrobium catenatum
CAATAGCATGATTAAAATTAAATTACTTAGCAACACTAGACAGTTAACAAGAGCAACCGTTCTCAAATAAAATATTTAATAAATTACAAGAGCAGCCGTCTCAAATAAAATTAAAAACAGGTTGAACGCATAAAATTAGAGAGGAACTATTCTTGAAGCCTTAGAAATCTCCTTACTTACGATGATTCAAGCACCGACGAGCTGCA
>NW_021338002.1:0-268 GCF_001605985.2 Dendrobium catenatum
CTAAGCACCTCGCCCAAATCTCCCGCCTCTCTGTTGGGCCATTAAGTTAATTCAGAAACCCTAGAAATCATATTAGCGGATAGCTGAGATCTTCGAGGTCGGTTTTACACGTTTGAAGCTGATTCTTGGCCAGGGTAATGGCGCTCAAGCAGAAGTCTGGTGAAACTGCGAGGGAAGCAAAGAAGAGGCGGCTGGTCGGCTTTGCGAAGACTGGTACCTTGTCCGGCAAAGTGCCTTATTTTTCATGCTCTTTCTTCTTTGCTCTAGT
>NW_021338003.1:0-247 GCF_001605985.2 Dendrobium catenatum
TTAGAACTTTTAAAATTCATGTCTATTCATTTAGACACATAAAAGTTAATATTATTATTACAATTCAGATGTTTTATTATTTTGTATTTCTTTGCTCAAGTGATATTTATGCACTTAGAAATATTTGAAATTTTAGATTTTTGATTTTGGAAATAATTTATCTCAATTACTCTTGAAAATTGTACAAAGAGTACAAAAATCAAAAGGAAAGCGCAAATGTTCGCAAATATGAAAAAGAGGCACAAAA
>NW_021338004.1:0-480 GCF_001605985.2 Dendrobium catenatum
GGGATGAAAAGGGGCCTGTCCAATTCGTACTCTGGAAGGCATTTACGAATGGTATATCATACAATACGATCTTTACTTAGAAAATTTTTTTACTTCTGTTTGTTTGATTACCCATAAGAAAAAATAACTGAACAAATCATCCCATATGAAATGACTTCATACAATACGATTAGTTTAAAAAATTGCAAATTTTAAACTTTCCTCTGATGTGTGTGTGCACAGTTACTCAATTATAATCACACTATCTCAAACTCAATAAAAAGAAAATTACATACTTCATTTATAATAAATCCTAAACTAATTTGATTTGAAGTCTTCAATAATCCGATGTACGATTTCCCTAAAATATTAGTACACATAAATAACAAAATAATACATCCAAAATATGTTAGGAGAAATAATAATCAAAGTAATATTATTTGGAATCATAAAAAATATACATTATGTAAGAATATTAACAATCAAGAACTAAGATACAAC
>NW_021338005.1:0-210 GCF_001605985.2 Dendrobium catenatum
TATCCTTCAATAAATCTGTAGAGCACAAAGCTAAGATTGAAGGAGCTTCTCTTCTTCAGCATGCCCGACAAAGCACAAAGCTTAGGACTAAAGAAGTTATCTTACAGTTCTTATAAAGTCATAAACTGAACTAAAGGGTAATTATTAGCATCAAGGTCCATCATGCATAAAGTTTTGGACAAATGATTATTTATCACCGACCTAATATCA
>NW_021338006.1:0-328 GCF_001605985.2 Dendrobium catenatum
ATATGTCTAGGTTTATGCATCTTAAGTCTCCACACCAAATTAGTTTTCATCTTCAATGTACAGGTGTGAGCTATATGTCCAAACAATCCACAATTATTATATTTTACTTTTGGAAATGGTATTATAAGTTTTCTAACATTCATCTATCTTTTCAGGGATTGCATAAATTTAGGAAATAGAATAGGATTAATAAAATCTTCTAGTTAAGGAGGAATCCTATTATCCTCGAGAGCTTTTATCGTTAATTTATAAAATGAATTCATATCTTCCAGAATTCGATTTAAATAATTAATTTAATATAATTTGCTCTCTGATTCATCCTTAAAGT
>NW_021338007.1:0-245 GCF_001605985.2 Dendrobium catenatum
ATTTGATGGAAAAGCTGTTGATCAAATTTCTCTTTTGAATGTTATATAAATTATAATATTAAATATAAAATGCATAATTTCTAGAATAACTATTACTTATATTATATTAGCTTTAGAAAAACTACTACTTATAATGAAGTCATTATATTATCATTTTTCAAGTTTGTTTTCCAAATATATGAAACATTAACATTGCAAAGCCAAACAATTTTTTTTAAGCTTTTGAAAATAGTAAATGCATAAGA
>NW_021338008.1:0-359 GCF_001605985.2 Dendrobium catenatum
ATCAGCTTTACCAAAGACTAGAAGATCATCAGCATAAGCAAGGTGAGTTAGCTGAAAATTATTCATGTTCAAGCCTTCAAATCCACTGGATTCAGAGTTATACTCGAGGAGACAAGAAAGTGCATCCATAATAATACAAAAAAGAAAAGGACTTAAAGGACAGCCCTGTCTGAGTCCCGTGGAGGAAGAAAAGAACCCCTCCAATGACCCGTCCAAACAAATAGAGAAGTGAATATCATTAATACAAGCTTTGACCCAATTAATGAAAATATTAGGAAATCCCTTATCAGCCATACGAGCAAAAATAAAGTTCCTTGAAACTGTGTCAAAGGCCTTCTTGATATCATATTTAGCACAAA
>NW_021338009.1:0-402 GCF_001605985.2 Dendrobium catenatum
CAGCTGAAGGTTCTCTTTCTACACTTGGAGGATGTAAAAGGATGACGGTACTCTGCCTATACTTGGAGGGTGTAAAAGGATGACGGTTCTCTGCCACATCAGGTAGTGGTGGAAGAGAGTTTTTTGTGAAGGCTTCTCGCCTTCTTGTGGGAGCAAAAGGAGAGACACTAGTAGTAATAGTGCAATACCTTAAGTGGGAGACTTAAGGGAGTGGATGTAGGTCGTGTTTGACCAAACCACTATAAATCTTGTGTCTTTTATTTTCCGCTACTTTTTATTTTTTAGTTTTGTTGATATTTGTGGTTGAAAAATTATTTTTAAAACTACTAAACATTTCATCGATTTTAAACTCTTACAATTTCAATTAACAAGAGGAGCTTTTTTTTAAATTCCCCATTCACC
>NW_021338010.1:0-231 GCF_001605985.2 Dendrobium catenatum
ATATATTTGAAATTCAAATTTGAATTTCAAATACTTTACTAAAATTAACTAAGTTAAATTAGAAAAATTCCAAAAGTTAAGTCTAATTTGATTTTAAATTAGATTTGATTTAATTACTCTTTTCCTAATTTAGAATCATGATTTAGGAAGTTTTAAATTCCCTCCAAAACCCCATCTTTCCTTAATTAGATTATCATTAATTTGGAAAGGAATTTAAATTCAAATTAATCA
>NW_021338011.1:0-200 GCF_001605985.2 Dendrobium catenatum
CGATTGGTGTGCTAAGTATGCCTCGACCAACAATTTTGTTTGGGATGACTTATGCTTGGATAAGATTCCTCCATCATTTATTAATATCTTGAAGGAGGAATCGAACCTGTAGTTTTTTCTTTTGTTTGCTTTTTTAGCTATTAATGCATTTATTGCTTCTCTCAAAAAAAAAAGATTAATCCATACGTCTCATTTTTTGG
>NW_021338012.1:0-228 GCF_001605985.2 Dendrobium catenatum
CTACATTAGCAGGTTGCTTTACAATGATATTTTTTAAACGATACAGGATGCTAATATACTATAGATATTTTGGTACTTTTATAAATAGCATAATAGATCTGACAACTTCCAAGAGTTGCCTATTTTTTGACTTATTATTCTGTGCTGAGTGCGAAGGGCATCCGGAGACCAATAAAAATACGTCACGTCATCTCATTGGTGTGTACCCAGCTCGGTACCCGCACTCTG
>NW_021338013.1:0-240 GCF_001605985.2 Dendrobium catenatum
ATCATAATTTTGAAGAGCATTCATTCCTTTATATGTTGTAAAAAGGCTAGTTATTATAGATTTCATAGCAGCTCATTTAGTACTAGATGGTTGTAAGGTAAATTATGAATTACTAGATGAATAAACCATAAGAGTAATATGTAAAGTATATCTAGGTATTCTACTTTGATTGTGCTCCTTCCATCAGACAAGAAGCATCCGATTAAGTTTTCCCATGGAAAACTGAAATTAGTACAATAT
>NW_021338014.1:0-309 GCF_001605985.2 Dendrobium catenatum
AATTGAGGGGGAAGATTTTTGGGGAGTACATAAAGCTTCCTCAATGAATTAGCTAATTAAGGAATAAGAATATGAAATCTCATCTAATTAGAATTAGATTAAAAAACTTTCCATAATTAGAGAATCAAATAAGGTAAGTATTGAATGGGGTTTTGAATTTTGAAATTCAAAATTCATGGAGGCTTGAGAGAGGCTGATGCATTTAGATTTTCGCATTATTTTTGTTTTGAACAATATTAGTTATATTTTCTATTTTTTGTTTTATTTTTATGTTATCCAATGATGGTGGTAAATCCTATGATCATGGTA
>NW_021338015.1:0-1659 GCF_001605985.2 Dendrobium catenatum
CGGGTTTTCGGGTCGGGTCCAATATTGACAGGTCTAACAGCAGGCTCCGAAAGCGCAACAAGAACAGGAGTAACAACATCAAACTCATTAATAATAGTATCTACAGGAGTATTAAGAATACCGGGTTGAAACCCGTCCACAGTAGCGACACCAAAAGCATGAGAGCTTTGGATTAGTGTTAATACGTGATATATATATGGACACAAACAAAATAATGAACAATTGTTCTGTCTAGCAAATTGATCGCAATTAATTAAATGGGGTTTGCGACAGGCTTGCTTGTCACCAATAAGTGTAATTCCTGTTGTATCCCTATATAAAAATATGAAAAAATTATTATTGTTGCCGACTAGAATATAAACAAGTAATAGAGTTAGAAATTTTTACCTCAGCATTGTACGGATATCCATCACACAAACAGAAGAAAAAAATGAACACTAGAATTTTTACATTGAACACCTTGGAAAAGGAAAAAACTACGGGATCATGCCAAGTTGAAATAATTTCACTAGTGTTTGATTAGATTGCAACTTACTGACTCGTCCATGAAATTGAGGACGATCAGATTATAATAATCAACCGTGGGGTTAATTGATGAAATCCAGTTACAAACAAAGATAGGAAATCCGACGACAGTTGGTTATCGGGTGGAAGTCTGACTTTAGTTGATGGCCGGGGAGAAGTCTGGTGTCAGTCGGTTATCGGGTGGAAATTTGGAGTCAATCGGTGGCAGGTCAAAAATCCGGCGATAGTCGGTGGCTAGGTGGAAGTCCGGCGGTGGTCGAAGAGAAGTCTGTTGGAAAAAAAACTCTCTTCCTTCCTTGCTTGGGTACCCTTCCATGAAAAATGAGGGGTTCATTTATAGTTTTCTGAGAGTGGCGTGACCAATAAATATGAGGGAGATCAGTGGTGAATTGAGAGTGGATTGAATGGACGCACTATGTTGATTCACTTGCATGTACCATTTTTTGTACATTTGAATGTATTAAAGATTTCAGAATTTGGCGATCTTAAGCTCGTTGGATTCGTCTCGTCGAGCCACTCGATTCGACTATAAGCATGCCACGTTTGGAAACCGTTTGGCAATCCAAATTATGGTTTGAACCTTCCAAATGTGCTTTGATCTTTGATTTGAACTCATTTGGGCTCGGATTGGGCAGAATTTGGTGTCATTGGGTTTGTATTTTCGAGACGTTCAATTCGACTATAAGTTAGCTGAAATCAGAGTTTATATGATCCCAGATTTAATTTTTGAAATCTCCAACTTGATTTTGCCTCCAGATTCGTGCTCCATCAAGATAATTTTTTGATGATATATCAATTATATTTGAATTTTATTTAAAAAAAAGATCTATTATATATAATAATATAATTAGTAAATCCCTTATTAATAATCGATCGATAAAAAAGGCGGATACAGCTTGTCCAAAAGAATAATAAGGAAGAACAAGTCATTGGATAATTGTTTAAACAAACCTTTTTTCTTAAAAAGGTTTTCGTGTAAGAATTTTCTTATGTATGCTCTTTGTTATTAATGCAAAATTAAATTTATTAGTTAATTGTTTTAAAAACTGAGACGGTTGTATTAGTGAAAAAAGATATCATTTCACTGTTAGGATTTGCTTTATTTATTTTAGTTTTGTCTAAAACTATTCAGTT
>NW_021338016.1:0-404 GCF_001605985.2 Dendrobium catenatum
AGTTGCCATGCCATAGCTTAAATAGAAGCTCTCAAAACGAGCTTATTAATACAAGTTGCCGGCATTATCGTCCAGGACGATAGGCATATCATCCTGACTGATTAGTTCAAATATGAGGAAAATCGTCCTGAACATCGCCCTGAAATGAAGCTGGACGATGTCTAATATGCCCGGACGATCTTGAGATCGTCCAGGATGATTTGACCATGTAATTGCTTTCCTTAAATTCTAAAGAAATTTTGGAAAAATTGACCTGGATCGTCCTGGACGATATTTTACAGTCCTGGACGATCCTCTGGACGATTTCCAAAAATAGGTTATTTCTAAATAGATATGGCGGCAGATTCTTGTTGAATTGAGCCTATCATCCTGGCCGATACAAAATCATCCAGGACGATGTATTT
>NW_021338017.1:0-251 GCF_001605985.2 Dendrobium catenatum
TAATTTGTTAAGTATAAGCCAGCTATGTGACAAAGGGTATTGTGTAAAATTTTATCCTACCAGCTGAATATTAAGCCTAAATGGAAATGTTGTTTTGAATGGTATAAGGGTAAACAATGTGTATATGCTAGATTTGAATTACATTCAAATTCATACTGCTTTTTGTTTTAAAACTCTTTCTGACGAGTCATGGCTTTGGCATAAGAGACTTTATCACTCTAGCATGAAAAATCTTAGGAGGATTACCCAAA
>NW_021338018.1:0-396 GCF_001605985.2 Dendrobium catenatum
TGGGTAAATTGAGGGCTTGGCCCATTCTATTAAAAAGAAAATGATTACAAAATTGCTTGCCAGAAAAAACATAGCAAGCAGCAAAATTGTAAAAGCAAGAAAATTACATCTATATCTTCCTTTTTTAAAAAACTGGAAGAAAAACCCAAAAACAGACAGTAAAAACTGTCTGGTCGGGACTCAGAGAAAATTATAAATCATTGTGATCAGTCTCCTTTGGTTGCCCGTAGACCATCTTAAAGGAGAGGCAGGTATCATCATCGTCCTCGGCCCAAAAAACCTGCCTGTGAAGAAGGCACCCCTTGTCGGCAACGAAGTAGCAGCGACTTGATGAAATTGGGCAGCAAACAGAAATGCCACCAACAATTATCATACAGAATTTAGGAACCTGCCATA
>NW_021338019.1:0-624 GCF_001605985.2 Dendrobium catenatum
AGTTCTGTAAATCTAATTACCTTGTCTTCTTTTTAAAGCAAATACTTGAAGCAGGTTTCTTTGCTTATTACTTTAAAGGGAGTATTTTATATTTGATCTACAAATTAGAAAGGGCATTTTGTTTCAGTTTTCAGATTTTCAATTTAAAATGTTGCATGAATGTGAATTAGCGTGTAATACAGGCTATATGATGTTTAACATTTGTCCGTCAAATGCAAAGTTTTCAAAGTCTAGTGAATGGATGGAGTTCAGGGCGTAGTCTTTTCAAATGTGGCAAGGTTACATTATGTCTATAAATCTTTTTCAGAAATTAAGCGATAGTTACTAGGAATTGTCTTGGTATTGTATCATTCTGTCGTATTAAATGATCCTGATTTTTTCATTTCATCATATGTTAGTTTGTATATATATATTTTTTCATTTTAATAATTCCTGTGAGTGTTTAAGCAATTAAATAAATCTAAATTAGCAAATATTAGGTTCTTATTGTTCTGCATGGCCTAGTTGAAAATATGACTCTTGATTGATCCAATTATGCTACCCAACTTGTTTGTGTTTACTAATTTGTTAACGTTCGGGTATCCAATATTTTTTTTTTTGGGACATTTAGGCCATTTAAGGCAA
>NW_021338020.1:0-280 GCF_001605985.2 Dendrobium catenatum
AAGCCATGTACTGTATTTGTAGATGATTGTTTTGAGAAAATGAAAGAAAAATATAGATGTTTTGTCCTGCTGCATTTTGGTGACTTATAGTAGCTCTGTTGTTCTGTGTTTGTGTGTTGTTTTGAGTTAATTGTTTTGAAGAATCAGTTCAGTAACCAAATTCCAAAGCCAGATCCTGGATAAAAGGTTTTGTCGCGGCCCGGTGCGAGCGGGATCCGTCCCGGATCGGGTCGAGTCGTGACAGTAACCCTGCTTCAATTCCTCCAAATATTATTGCTTG
>NW_021338021.1:0-327 GCF_001605985.2 Dendrobium catenatum
TAAGTCTAACGCTCACATCCAGAGTGTAGAAAAAAAGTAAGCAAACACAACAATCAATTTTCAAACAGCATACAATGAAAACAACGGAAAGCTCCGGCACACAGCAGGAAAAATAAAACCCAGTAGCCTAACCTAGGTCTAGAAGTGGTGCCCTAGCAAACAATTCTATATGTGTGTAAGGCTAGTGTGGTTTGGATAGATCCTAAGTGGGGTAATTAGTTAGAATTTTCAAATTTATTGTCTTTTGCATGTATATGGAGCACACACTTGCACCTAGTCTTAGGGTTCTGCTAGATCTAGGGTTTGAATGTGAATATGATGCTTGCA
>NW_021338022.1:0-5220 GCF_001605985.2 Dendrobium catenatum
CAGTAAGCAAATTCCAAAGCCAGATCCTGGTCAGTCAATTTGTTCGTTTCCGTGCCGCGACCCGGTGCGAGCGGGATCCGTCCCGGATCGGGTCGGCTCGTGACAGGTATTCCACGTAAAAATCATGGTGTCTCTAGTGAATGACGCACTCTCTCTTTTTATCCGTGTGTGTGTTGGGTCTTCATACAACGTTAAGACATTAAACTTTATATTTCTCTATCACTGCAAATACTACAGGACACAACAATTATAATGAGAGGCGCAAAAAAACTATTATATATATAGAGCATCAGCATGATCAAGAATATTGTGCCAAAAAATAAATGCAAATAAGGACGATAAAAATATAACATAAAGACACTAAGATTTATATAATTTTGCTATATCAATTATATGTCCATGTGAGATAATAGAGGATGTGATCGACTATCAAATGATAGGAGTCATAATTATGAACCACAAAGTAAGAGCACTCTATGGCTCTTTTTCAAGTCTCAAGCACACCATACATAAAGAAGAAAAATAAGAAGATATATAATAATGACAGAGATATAATAATTTTTAGGATGCTTTAAACTCTCGGATGAATACTTATACATGTAAAAATATGTAATAATTCAAAATAAAGAGTCACAAATGCTTATGGGCATAAATCATGATAAAATCTAATAAAAATTCTCACAAAATTTTATGTGAGTAATACTTTACCTACCCACAGTTTATTGGGGGATTTATGCCCATAAGTCTTTGTCACTTTTGGGCCTTAAAATCATATGAAAATATATCTCAAAATAAAATAGAGAATAATGAAATATTCATCTCATAATATTAAACCAAGTAAGGCATTATGGTACATTAGATATCTTTTAA
Organism: Dendrobium catenatum; assembly: GCF_001605985.2. NCBI lineage: Eukaryota > Viridiplantae > Streptophyta > Magnoliopsida > Asparagales > Orchidaceae > Dendrobium > Dendrobium catenatum. Next base: position 871 of record NW_021338022.1, read on the forward strand.
TAGAAGAATTTTGACTTTATAAACCTCATAAAATAGAAAATGGAGAAACGTGATTGCTATTTATTTTCTTAGAAAAATATACTTAAAGACTTATTTCAGATCAAAATATCCTCACAGTTTGTTTTATATAAATAAATACGAAGTGACCATCGAGCAAATAGTCACAAACTTTTGAGTAAGAAACTACTCGTCCCAATGCCTTCCCCGTCTCTGATGTTCGTTATTCATATGTGATTGGTATATGATTTGAAGCAAGGTTCTTATCTATATATCTAGCTAATATTCAAATAAGAATTAAGTATGGTTTAAAAAAGATTAAGATTTTATTTGGGATGAATTTTTCACTGCTTCTTAAAATAAATTTTTAATACAAAAATTAATTTTTTTTACAAGAAAGTCGTTTTAAGAAACAGTACAAAGCACCCCAAACGAAGCTATATAATTGGTAAAAATAAGGTTTGAACAAAGACTGAGCCTATTTAGAGCATGATTCAACTATGGTTCAATTCCATTTTATTTCACCCTAGACTATCTTTTAGCAAGAATTGGCTTTGTTTGAAATTATTATACTCATATAATGTAGAATGCATTCTCTAATTCATGAAATATAAATAAATGTTATAATCATTACTGGAGCGACCATAATAATAATAATTAATAATTAAGTCGCTTCTGAACAAGCGACTTCGAGACCGTCAAGATGAGAGTAATCATTAGAGTATTTTTGCCAAACTCGATAGTAATTTCTCGTAATTAAGCGATTAATTATACTTTCAGATATAAAATTGTTTAACACATTTAGTATATAGTTCCTGGCAACAGTTTCAATTGAATTTGTTTTGAGACAATTTTTTTATTGATTTCTAAATATATATTTTAAATTATACATTTTTTAAAAATGGATTAAAAAAATAGTAACAAAATTATATCCAACCGAGACTGAAGCTATCTGACGGCTGCAGATATATTCTCTAACCTTTCGGGAAGCATTTTCTACGCCTCGTAGAAAGAGAACATTATTCGAGTGCGTGACACGAACGTAACTTACGTCCGGTCCCACTGGAGATCGCAGCACGTGCTCTTATTCTTTCCGCGCGACCCTTGACTTGATCGGGACCGGAAACCTGGGAATGCTATGCTTCCGTATTGCTAGGTATGCTCGTATTTGCTCGGTATTCCAGGATTGTTTGACAATACGAGAATACCGCTCTTAGACAATGCAGCAATACCGTAATACTGAGGCAATTACGAGTTTTTTAGAAAAACTCAGTATTACTCGTATTTGCTCGGTATTTGTCTTCACATAATGAATATTTCTCGTTATGCCGAGCAAATCGACAAATACCTGCATACGGGTTTCATGGATTTAAAACGAACGGCGACATACCCACTATTCACCGGTCGGTCCGCGGTTTTTGTGCTGCTACGTGGCGCGATCTCAATGCGGCCCAAAAAAACGTAAGCTTTTTTCCCCGCAACGCAAAAACCGGTTTTTTTTCACACGGTTCCAAAATAAAAGTTTTTTCGGTTAAGCAAGAACAAGCCCAATTTTTTTTTTTTTTTTTAATAAATTGTAAAGTGGCCAAGATAAAAACCCGTCCCCCCCCAAATCAACCTTTTAATAGACCGTTTTAATTAATTAAAGAAAATAATGATTTTGTAGCTTTTTTTTTTTTTTTTTTGGGGAATTTTTTTTTATTTTTTTTTTATTTTTTTTTTGTAAGCTATGATAACAACTATCTGTAGCCTTCACCCCACACGTGCCAACAATCTCTCTACTTATCCTTCACACGTGGGATTAGCCCGTTACGCGGGCAGACGCGACACCGTTCTCGCCCAATCCTCATGCCAGGCTCAAGAATACATCTAATCCAACACGACCCTTTCAAGTCCAGTAACATATCAATAGATAAATGATATAAATAGAAAAATATTTATGAAGATCGATAAGTATATCGAAAAAACAACCATGTCAAAGTCCTATAAATATTGGCAACATCGTCCAACTGTATGCCGTCAGATCGTATTCTCTCTAGTGATAAAGAGCGATTTTGAAGGGTTTGCTCACCTTCCATATGGTGGGATGCTATTATGTGCGATATTTTCTTCGGCGCTATTAGGTAAAGACAAAGAAAACTCTCATTCTTTCCATTATATATTTTTCTTCTTCATCCTGAAAAAGGTCTGTAGTTTGAAAAGATTAATCCACCGTTATGTTTATTTTATTAATGGTTTTAATGATTCTCATTTTTATTTCTTTTATCGGTTTCTTGCTCATTTATGCTGGATTGTAACTCTACGTGTTATTTGATTAATACTTTTTAATGATTTCGATTTGGGTTTGGTTAATGAGGGCGGCTGGGTGCAGCAAAATTTAAGGTTTTTTTTTTTTTTCTTCTCCACCTGTCTGGTTCTAGGGTTACTGGATGGTTTGGCATTTGTTGAATCGATTGCTTTCTTGCTGTCTTTTTGGAATGTGGAATGGATTTCTAGATCGATTTGTGATGGTTTATTCTCCTGTTTGCGTTCAGATTTGGGTGGGCGGCTAGTTCCAGTGGGGAGCTTTATTGGCTTTGTTGGTTCATTGAATTGTAGAACAGTGATTGAATAATTTTATTAGACAAAAAAAAAAAAAAAAAAAAAAAAAAACAGGGTAATGAAATTACTATTTTAAGAATAATTTTATTAAGAGGGATATGAAGTAATATTAATATATATATATATATATATACCTATCATTATAAATAGAAATTATATATATAATATATTAATATATATATATATATATATATATTTAAAAGTTTATCTGATTGAGATAGAATTAAGTGATTTGGACGTGTACAACGAAGATGGGAAATGAAGCTGTTTGATAGGTTGATGAAATTAGGTTAGAAAGTTTATGAAGCAGAATAGTAGATGTAAGATAATATGGATTGAAACTGTTCAAAAATTATTTTCACCTAAATGATTGGGACGTGGCAATGATGCTGTAAATGATATCTTTTGACCGTTGATTTCTTTATTGTTTTTCCCTTTTCTCTTTTTGACTTTTAAATTTTGTTGTTTTGGATTTTTGGTTTACAGATAGATATTTGTAGGCATATTAGTGGAGAAAAGATGGCTGTGGAAGACAGTGGAGCTGAAGTGGTTGCTCTCAATAAGGCAAAGGAGCTACCGGAGCCAAAACCTAATGCTAGGGAGGCAGAAGATAAGGAGACTGAACTCAATTCTAACTATCAGGCTTATCCTGAAGCACTTGCTAGTTACCAAGATGTTGTTGAGAGTAAAAGTTTATTCATGGAATCACTTGAGAAGTTGCATCGTGAAATGACAACCAAGTTTATGTGAGTTTTATTTTCCTTAATTATGAATTCTTCGCTCCTAAAATTAGATGTTCCTGTTGTCTTTTTTTTTTCAACCGGCGGAGATGTAAGATTATGATTTTTCAAGTCTGAACTAATTGAATTTGTAAAGCTTTTTGAATTGACTTGTCACGTACCCAAAATTATGCAATAGATGAGATGAAGTTGGACATTATTCTTTTTCTGCAATAGATCGCGAGATAAAAGTTTTTGTATGTTCTTTTATAGTTTTGGGCGAACCAAAACATAACATTTCTCTTGTTTTTGGTGTGTTTTCAGTCCTTGAGATATCTTGGAGGTAGGAAATTGAAGCATTTTTTATGATATGAACTAAATTACATGCACTACTATTTAGGCTTTAGGAAGTAATTGCAGTCAATTGGTTGTAGTTGCTTTGCAAGGGTTATAAACAATGATATATGTACCATAAAGTACATTAAATAGTGGGAATTCATTTTTATGATTACATTTTATCCCATATACTTTCTTCCTTCAGTTTCTTTCATATTTATTTACCAATCCTGAGTTTTTAAACCTTTTCCTTTTTACTTTTATATATTTGTTCATAGCCTTGCTGGATGAAGTAGCTTTAAAGCATTGCACTCCTGTCTTAGGAAATTCTGAATGAATCAAAATATTTAGGAAAAAACTACAACATAATTTCTAACTAAAATGTCCCGAAGTTAACTTATCACAATTTGAACTGGCTAGATTTTCTCATTGTTGTCAGAAACCTTTAGAAGATCACGCCTCATGTGATAATTTTCTTATGTATTTATGCCTTTCTTTTATATTATTATTAGGATCCCCACCATTGGAGGGAAGGAGCTTGATCTACATCAACTATTCTTGGAGGTTACATCTCGAGGTGGTATTGAGAAGGTATCACAGAAAAATCATTGAAAACTGCACAATGTATAATTTGTGTGATCACTGTTTAATATACACTATTTTGTTTTTTTGTTAAAATCTTTATATATATATATAT
>NW_021338023.1:0-328 GCF_001605985.2 Dendrobium catenatum
TTCCTTTTCAGTCTCTGATGAGTCTGAAGCTGAGTCCACCCAGAAAGCTCTTTGTAATTTCTTTTTGCCCTTCTTCACAATTGGTTTCTCCTCTACCTTCTCCTTGCTAGGAGTGGCTTTGAGTTTTGTGTAATCTGACTTAATATGACCAGGTTTCCTGCACTCATTACAAATAACATCATCTGAAACCTTGACATTTTTATTAAATTTACCTCGATTCCATTACTGGCGTCTCTTTTGCTTCCTCTTTAGAAAACTTCTAAATTGTCTAATCATTAATGCGATATCATCTCACTACAGGAAAAACAGCCAAATCCGGCGGTTATTT
>NW_021338024.1:0-546 GCF_001605985.2 Dendrobium catenatum
CTTAGATTGTTGTTGTGTGGTTGAGTAGATAATATAGCACCTAGATTTCTATTGTGTGGTTGAGTAGATAATATAGCACCTAGATTTCTGTTGTGTGGTTGAGTAGATAATATATGGTGCTGGATTTCATGATGTTCAGCCTTAGATTTCAGTGGAATAGCTGATCCAATTGTGTTTTTCCTTTTAATTTCTTTGATTTTCTATAGTTTTTCCTTTCACTTGTTGAATTTCATCCCACGCTAGCTTGTTTTCTGAATCCCTTTGGCTCATATATTTTTCTTTCGATTCATCACAGTTATGTTAATCTAATATTCAAAACATCCAGTTTTTTCATGATAATAAAGTTCATCACTAAGCCATTTCTTTTACCAATTAGGTTCATCACAAAAATGTGTGAAAGGTTTTAAAAATCTAACCGAACATAGAACCAAAAGGAGAGGTTTAGGGTTAAATTGCTTGACTAGGGTCAAACTGGGGTTGAACTTGATGATGTAATAAATATAAAAATTATTTAAAAAAAAATTTAAATGATAGAATGATCATGTA
>NW_021338025.1:0-350 GCF_001605985.2 Dendrobium catenatum
ATTTCATATTATATTGAATATATTTATTATTATTATTATTTTGATCTATGAGTCTGTAAAAAAAACACACAAAAATACAGATTTAGGTCAAATCATTCGAAATGGTGCTTAACTTCTTCTTAACCACTATGCGTTTGAGTATTAATTTCTGTGAGTTATTGTGGAATCTAATAATTCTTTTCTTTTTTTAAGCTTATTAAAGGAAAAAATAATAATTCTTTTTTTTTTAGAGATTTTCATACGTAACAATAAAAAAAATTTCAATTTAAAAATTTAAAACTTGTTGCGTCCAGGAGTATTCGCGGCGGTAGACAAATATTAAGTTTATCGTCTTAGCGTTGTACGAAAAT
>NW_021338026.1:0-250 GCF_001605985.2 Dendrobium catenatum
ATTAAATGTCACCATCAAGCCATTAGCTTTAGGGTAGTAGATGGAAGAATATCACCAATTAATGTTATGGTGGTGGGCAAATCTGGCAATCTTGGTGCTTCTAAAAGATGGGTCGTTATCAGAAATTATATGGCGCGGAACACCAAAGCAATACACAATGTGATCTTGAAAGAAACACATCACATCTTCTGATTTTACTTCCTTGAGTGGGATAGCTTCTGCCAACTTAGAGAAGTAATCAGTGGCAGTT
>NW_021338027.1:0-217 GCF_001605985.2 Dendrobium catenatum
TAGAAAATTCATGGCATGCAAAAGTTCATCACATATATAACAGTTGACCTACAAGTTAGAGAGGTGATGACAAGAGCCTTGCAATGCATACAGTGGTCCCATTTACAAGCAAGTGGAGGTAGATGCATTGTAAATATAACAAATATTCTACAAATACAAAAGACTCATTATACATACAATATGTTCTCTACAAATAGGGTGCCAAATGACGACAACA
>NW_021338028.1:0-200 GCF_001605985.2 Dendrobium catenatum
CATTTATCACATGATTTTGATTTTGTATTGTGGATTGATCATCCCTATGTTAGAGAGAGAGCTCCTATTCTCTAATATTTGGAGGATATACTCACAAATAAGTTTTTTTTAAGGGTATAATAAATAGATTTTAGCTTGCAAGAGTTAAAAAGAAAAAAAAAAAGCCAATGAAGCCTAATTGAAAAGAAAGTCATATACAC
>NW_021338029.1:0-319 GCF_001605985.2 Dendrobium catenatum
TCCCGTACTAAATCCAGTTCGTACAAACGAACTGCACTAAAAAAAATTCAGCTTTTTAAGGGTTTTACAAAAAGAACTCCCAAATTCCTCCATTCTTTTCCTTCTTCCGCATCCCCCTCTCATGAGAAGAGCAGTGGCTGTTTATAGTTTTTTAAAGTGGCATGACTTGTAAATATGTGAAGGATCAAGGTAAAAATCGGAGTGACTTGAATTGACTGTTGATATTGATCCCCCCTTGATTGTTGATTGTTTATTGATCATTTGAATGTCTTAATGACATCAGAATTCAGTGATCTTGAGCTTGTTGGATTAATCTCGT
>NW_021338030.1:0-423 GCF_001605985.2 Dendrobium catenatum
TGATTATTTTTTATGATTCATGCTAAATCTAATTAAAAAATTTGTTCTTTTTTTCTTTTTTAGGTGCTGGTGCAGTTGAATTTATTATATGTCATGCGGAGGTTGAGATTGTATTTGTTGAAGAGAAAAAGATTGGGGAGGTCTATACCAAATAGTTTATTTGTGAATTGATTAGATACGGCTAATAACTACATAATTGGAGAGAACATACTATTTTCTTTTCTATTTTTCATGTTGATATTTTTATGTCCTTAGATGTTACATTTTTGGATATTAATGAGTGAATTTTACAAGCTTATGAGGTTATTCATTTTCCCTTGATATATGAAAATTTTGATTTTAATTATCATAGCTTTTGAAGTGAAAATCACCACAACCTTGATTTTTTTTAAATTGATTGAAGTAAATCTTAACTTAATTCGA
>NW_021338031.1:0-1068 GCF_001605985.2 Dendrobium catenatum
TTACAAAACACCAACTAAAGTAACTCCTTATTCATTAGTGTTTGGTGTTGAAGCCGTATTACCATTGGAGATCAAATTACCGTCACTTTGGGTAGCAATTCAGAATGATCTTACTCAAGAGCAAAATGCCTGCCTCAGAATGGAAGAGCTCGACATACTTGATGAACTTAGGTTACAAGCTCAACAAAATCTAGAAATTTATCGAGGAAGGATGGCAAAATCCTTTGATCGTATGGTGCGCCCTTAAATATTTCAAGAAGGGAAATTGGTCATGGTGCTGAGAAGACCAATCATCCCACACCGAAGAATTGGTGGAAAGTTCGTATCCAATTGGGAAGGCCCCTTTGTCGTCGAGAAGGAGTACCAAGGAGGAGCTTGTCAGTTGATCGATCTGAACGGTCAGAGGCCTGTTCCGCCTATCAACGACCGACATCTAATGAAATATCATGCATAAAAATTTCATAACTAATGTATTTTGTGATGAATAAAATTTTATGTACATAGTTATCAGAGCATGCATATATTTATATTTTGAAATTCTTTTGTATAGAAAGAATGCATTTCAAAATTACCCATCAGACTAGGGGCATTTTAAATATTTATTCGAGTCGACATCGCGCTGCGTGCCGTCATCTCCGAATAAATATTTAAAACTTTAAAGATATAAAGCCTATCCAAAATGTCCCTACGAGATGGGGCATTTTAAATATTTATTTGGGTCGACATCGTGCTACATGCTGAGATCCCCAAATGAATATTTAAAATCTCGAAATTTCAAGTTTATTCCATTTTAAAATGTCTATGTGATACATGAGGCATTTTAAATATTTATTCGGGTCGACATCGCGCTGCATGCCGAGATCCCCAAATAAATATTTAAAATTATCAATTCAAATATTCTTGTGCTAAATAATACAAAGATTTCTTTTTCAAAGTATATGCAGGTGATCTTTTAAAAGCTAGAGATATCACCTTCTCCAATAAACAAAGACTCAAAAGTCAAGAAAGAGACTTTTGTGGCTACACACTCATACAAAATTGAGCCAAAAAAGCTTGAAGTCTTTCGAC
>NW_021338032.1:0-1129 GCF_001605985.2 Dendrobium catenatum
GAATTAACTAGAGAAGCAACCAGAATTGAAAGCCAACAACAAAAGACCACAACAATCTCCATACCACCCCAGGGCAGCCAAAGAAACCAGAACCAGACAACCCAATTATAATTTAATATAGGGAAGACAAGGCTCGTCCAGCTGAAATAAACCTTTAAGAGAAATAGGAATGGTGGCCTTAATGTAATCATAAAATCCTCAAGATTATAACCCCAATTAGCAAACCAAGAGGTACAAGCATTACCCTCCTTGCAAATATGATGAAAAGAGAAATTCATAAAAACCAAGAGATTTTTAATTTCCCTAACATGATATCCTCCACAATATTTAAAATTTTGAAATCAAAATCAGAATCCATCTCAATAAGAATGTTAGTAGGATTTAGAGAGATGCAAACCTTAACACCATATATAATAGCCAAAGTAATAGGAACAACATAATTATCACTCGGAATAGGTCCAGCAAAAGCCACTATCATATTACCATTAATGTCTCTGATAGCTCCACCACAACCCATCAACGAACCACTGCTAGCACCCGCAACATTTAATTTTAAAAAAGTAATAGGAGGTTTGAGCCAATAAATGTTGTTATCCTTTAAATCAATAGATAATCCCTCCAAATTTAGACCTAACACATTACCAACAAAATAATATTTTTTAAAGTTCTCCAAGGATAGCAAATTAACAGCACCAAGAGATAAAATCTGATATTTAACCTTTTGAATAACCTTTTGATGATTCATCCAAATACCATTAAATAGAGAATTATTCCTCTCAAACCACAGGAACCCAAGAATGAGAGAAGGAATAACATTACAAATATTCCCTTTAGAATTGATGAACCAAGCCTTAAACATAGATTTAAGAGACAGATGAGCATTAATTAAAACAATTTAACTAAAGCAAATCATCAAAATAAACCCACGTTTTGACAGCAACCTGACCAAAAATAAAAACATGATGCATATTTTTGATATGATAACAACATTGACATTTGGAAGGTAACATAAAACCTTTTTTTGATGAGATTATCATCAGTGGAAGTAAATCTATGAAGAATTCTCTAATTAAAAATAGAGACAGAAGTAGGAATGTGTTGAGTCCAGTAATTAGGTTGTTAAGCCTAA
>NW_021338033.1:0-437 GCF_001605985.2 Dendrobium catenatum
CCTAAGTTCTTCATATGAAATTCAGTGGACAACCCAAATAGTAGCTTCTCTATCGTTGGATTGTGATTGCCAGTTAACAGAATATCATCAACATACACAAGTATGTAAATATGAATAGAATTGCGACAATAGAGAAGAAGTGAGGGGTCTGCAGTACTATGAGTAAAGCCGAAATTTAAAAGATAGGTAGAGAATGTTTCAAACCACTTTCGAGGTGATTGCTTCAAGCCGTAAATGGCCTTCTTTAACAGGCAAACGTAATCCGGAAAGGATGGGTCGACGAAACCTTGAGGCTGAGTCATAAAAACAGTATCATGAAGCCGCCCATGAAGAAAAGCATTCGACACATCAAGTTGAAGAATTTGCCAGCAATGTGTTACAGCAACTTTTAGAAAAATTTGGATGGTGGGTAGTTTAGCCACTGGGCTAAAAGTGTC
>NW_021338034.1:0-1232 GCF_001605985.2 Dendrobium catenatum
AATTGTACTTAAAGCTGCTTTAAGAAACAGTGAAAAAGCCGTCTCAAATGAAGCCCAAATATTGAAGCACAACTTTTTTTTTTGGATAAAATTTATAGAAAGGCCTACATGTTAATATATCAAAGAAGTATTATAAGTCTTTAAAGGGATCAATAACTCGTTAATGCTCAAAAAGTGACAATCAAAGAAATTTCATGAAAATTATTTATATAAGAAGGATGGCTCCATCACTAAGGCTCTATCTTACACTACACATAAGCCAAAATGGTAACATTATATCTTATAATACATAAAATTTTATAAAAAAAAATGTTTATTATATTCCATCTAATATAATGTTAAGGTATTTTCTTAATTTTTAGATTGAAGTTTCCAAATCAAAATAATATTCTTGCTTTATCTTAGGCTGAGAAATTGCTGGTGAACTAAATGGGATAATGTATGGGTTTAGCTCACAGATCTATAATGATAGTTCAACCACGTATAGCTGATCAACTGAGCAGATGGAAAAGATATTGTATCAGTTAGATGAGATGCATGCAGAGATAGCTTGATATTTATTTGGAGGACATTATCCTGAACATTGTTAGAAAATAGAGTGCCCAAAACCTAGAGGAAATTAAGATTAATCATAAAATAACTACTAAAAAGATAAAATATTACAAAAAAATACTAGAATTTAAGTGATTTGGATCAAGTAAGCCTACGCTCGCCACTTCATAAAAATCAAATAATCCAAATAAATTTCAAAAAAGATACATGAAGAATTATACTTAAAATACTAGTATTTAAATGATCTTTCTTTATTAGATTTAAACAATAATTTGACTTTTAATAGGACACAATGGAGAAAAAAAGATTCATGTAGTCAACCCCATGTAGTGGGATAAAGACTTGATGTTGTTGATGTTGTATAAAATAAAAGATGTGAACAAAGCTATCATATTGTCTAGATAAGAGAAAAATACAACCACCAACTACAAGGATGATGGTTATACATGGAGAAAGAGATGTTGTTCTAGCTGTTCCCTTTGTCTGTTTATTACAAGAGTCTATTCCCTTTGTTATCTCTTATTATATGATACATCAGCATAATCCAATCATCTTCTTATATAGTGCTTAGACACAGTAGAAAGTAAATTCAAATTTAATGAAGCCTAATTTTGTGACGAACTTTTATTCGGTTCCGTGAACATACGTAGAGCTACGTTCGGCCGGCACTAAGATCGCAG
>NW_021338035.1:0-261 GCF_001605985.2 Dendrobium catenatum
AAATAATTATATAATCTTATCTTTTTCAATTAAAAAGACGGCCTTCTGATGACCCGGTTTGAAGAGTAGAGGTATTAGATTTGACTTGTGTAAAAAAAGGTAGGGGTAAACCTAAAAAGACTTGGTTAGAAAATATTAAGAATGACCTATCTTTATTAGATTTAAACGAGAATTTGACTTTTAATATGACACAATGGAGAAAAATGATTCATGTAATCGACCCAATGTAGTGGGATAAAGGCTTGCTGCTGTTGTTTTTCC
>NW_021338036.1:0-1968 GCF_001605985.2 Dendrobium catenatum
CCAAATCGATACTGAATTGGCAAACAATTTTACATAAAAAAATAATGAGCTTAGAAAAGTGCAAAATATTTATAAAGTGGTTTAGTTATGCGCACCTATAACCTCCCTCTTTAGAGCATCTCCAACCGAACGTAAAACGAGCGTATGGCGTCGTTTGGTCGCTCCAGCGGAACGCCAAATCTTCCGCCATTTACTTGCGGGTGAACAGTGCGACACCAATATTGACGTTGCACTGTTCTCCTACGCTATTTTGCTCTCAACCGAAAAAACGCGCGAAAGAGAGAATGATCATTACCTTCGCAGAAGCATATAAAATGACGTTCGATTGGAACAACACCACCGCATTTTAGAGTTTAGCTGTATTTTGCCGTGAAAAATGAAGTTCTCCGTTGGAGATGCCCTTAGGCGCTAGTATTCCCTTTTGCTTCAACTTCAGTGCACGTCCATATTTTTAATGATATTTTTTTTCATAAATAAATTAAATTGTTAAAATAAAGATTGTGGCCTCTAATACCCTTTTTACAATCTTATTTATTTGATTAATCTGGGCCTTCATTTTTAAGAGAAATTGGATCTATAAAATAATAAAATTGTATTCCTTCTCTCCCTCATATCATTTTGACTTCTTTCCATAGCACAATAGGTGGTGGTAATTAAGAGTTTTCAAACCTGGAAATTTTTGGGGATTTTTGGCACTAAGAAAATAGAATATTTTGCATAAACACTCAAAATAAATTTTGACATTTTTTTTTTAAATTTAAAAAAAAAGGATCTTCAGAGTTTTAAATTTTTTATAAAAGAACAAATAATACAAATTAAAAAATAGTAAAAGAAAAAAATCAATAGGATGTTAATAGAATAATAATAAAAAATAACATAATCTTATTTTATATCATTTTAAGTTTGTTTAGACCCCAAAATCATGTTGAACATACTTTAGAATAACGTTTTTTATATATATTTTTTAGTTTTAAGAGAGCTACGAAGACCAACTTTTAAATAGATATATAAAGCGAATTTCTAGCCAAATTCTTGAAATTTTTTTTTTCTTTAAAGCTGCAATTAATAATATTTGAAAGTGTTGGATATTTGTTCCTAGATTTAGGTTGTTTAGGTTTCTTGTATGACTTGTATAGCCATTAGTATAGCTAGTTGTGTAGCTTGTTTGCCTATAAATAGGCTTTAGTTTGTACTAGGCAAAGGTGGCCAAGAGAAATAAAGAATTTCTGCATCTCTTCTTATTCCCTCTCCTCCTCCTCAAGAAGCTCATGTATGAAGTGCTTCTTCCTCTCTAGAGAGCAAGGATTCTACAGAAACTTTTGTATGTGAATTTACGATATCCTTAAAAGAATGTTCACATTAATATCTACGGAGTAGTCGTGCCATTAAGGCTTCATTTTGGACGATTTTGTTTTCTAAAACAGATTTTAGTATAAAATTTTTTTTGAAAAAATATTGTTCCAAAAAACTGCTTCAAAAAGCAATAAAAAAGTTGTCCCAAATGAAACATAGGTATCACTTTTATTGTGATTTTACAAGTAATATATTTTTTAAAACTCAAAAATATTTTTAGATTTGACACTCTAATATTTAAAAATAAGAGACAACTATTGGATCATAATAATTTTTGTTTGAATAAGCATAATTTCAACATAAGGCATCAATCTCAAAGAGATTAAGAGAAATTGGAACAAAAAGCAATTTTATTTTAAAATTAAATTAAGAGCCAAATGAGCTCTAAATTATGTTAAATCACATCCAAAAAGATCATATCATCATTAACACGTTTCCCTTCTAACAAATGAATGGTGATTGATTTTCAATCCGGATTCGACCCGTCGGATTTCCGGGACCCGACCATCTTAATTTAGATTTTAGACCAGTCACCTCGGTTGAACTTATGACATTAAGATCTATAAGATGGTACATTTAATTAATTGATGAGAGTTGTTACCAATGATAATAATC
>NW_021338037.1:0-319 GCF_001605985.2 Dendrobium catenatum
CAATCACCTTCCTCTCACCAGTTTCTGCCCAACATAAATGTGTCCTACATTTCCTTCCATAGAGTGCTTCATAAGGAGTCATTCCTATGCTGGCTTGAAAGCTATTATTATAAGCAAACTCTATTAAAGGAACATGTTTCCCAATCCTTAGAATTTTTGAATGAAATTAATAGGATAGCTTTAGAACGAAGTTTTAACGGTGGAAATGAAGTTTCGTTGAATTCTTTTAAGTTTTGGATTTTAGGGCAAATCTAGGGTTTCTCCAAAATGTTAGTTTTTGTATAGAGACCTTTACATATATTGTTTCCAATGTCTTTAG
>NW_021338038.1:0-5093 GCF_001605985.2 Dendrobium catenatum
GTCGGGTAGAAACCTCGTTGTTTCGGGGCCTATGGCCAAGTGAGGATGCTCTCTTTCTTCACCGACAGACCTATGGTTGGGTGACCCTTTCTTCTACCGCTAGACCTATGGTCGGGTAGAGACCTTGCTGTTTCGGGGCCGATGGCCGAGTGAGGATGCTCTCTTTCTTCACCGACAGACCTATGGTTGGGTGACCCTTTCTTCTACCGCCAGACCTATGGTCAGGTAGAAATTTTGCTGTTTCGGGGCCTATGGCCGAGCGAGTGTACTTCTTCTTTTCTTCACTGGCAGACCCATGGTCGAGTGATTGTTCGGTTTCTACTTTTCTTCTACCGCCAGACCTATGGTCGGGTAGGGACTTCGCTGTTTCGGGGCCTATGGCCGAGCGAAGGTGCTTTCTTTGTCTCTTTCATGTCACCGCCGGACTGAGGGTCGGGTGATCGTTGATCTTCTTTTCTCTTCCCCCCAAGCTTTCATTTAGATTGATTATGGACCCTCTCTTGCTTCATTGCTTTGATGTCCATTGATTGCATTTTTTTAGTGATTTCCGTTGGTTGTCCTTAGAGTTGTTTCTTTTTAGCGTTAGGAAGGTCAACGCCAACATATACGGTTCACCCGTTTCATATGTTATTCATTAGATCCATTGACCCTAAGTATGGGTCACTTTTTTCTATTGATTTAATAACTCACCTATGGTTGTTGACCTCGTTTTTCGCTCGAGTACCCTTGAACGCTCTCAATCGATTTAATCGAACCCCGTCGGGCCCAATTCGAGTTCGAATCGGCTCGAATTGAGCCGGATTAGACCCGATTTCACTCGATTAGTTTTGATTAATCTATTTTGACCGTGTCGAGCTTAGATTGATTGAAATTACTGTCGATTTTAAGATTAATTTCGTGCGATTAGTTCTTCCGGACCGGCTCGAGCCAAAGTCGACTCGAATCGAGTCAAAAACAAAAAAATTTGGACTCGAGTCTAAGCCAATCTTAGCCAAATCTAAATTAATTTAGCCCAATTTGATCCTACTTAAATTCCGTTTGACTTTCTATACGTTTTTAATTTATATCCTAAATCTGGTAAGCTCGTCGACGGCTGCGATCAAATGAGATCGCCGTTTCAGCCCGTATCCCGCCCCTCAGCGATTGTCTGTGAGCGGGGCAGACATCGAGCAGCGAGGGGAGTCGTTTTCGGAAGGTTTCGAAGGTCGGAGCGAAGGAGAAGGATAGGCGGGCTTCTTGTTCGGGAAAAAGGATTCCTTTACCAAGCCGAAGGCTCTCACGCTCCAGGGATGTGAACTTCTTCTCTCACGGTCTCACTCTTTCGCTCAGCCCGCGCCCTCTCTCCCGGCTTTGTTCGCTCAGCCCGCCTCCCTCTCTCCGTTTTTCATGCACGCCTGGGGAAGTCGGAGTTACCGAACTCGCTCCCTCTCTCCTCTGTTCGCACGGAGCCGGACCGAACCACCGGCGTCCAAGCTCTCGATCCCTTCTCCAGTTCGTGAATCACAGGAGACCGAAATCCCCTCTCACTCTCCAGCCCTTGGTTTCGCACGTTGGAGCCGAGCCCGACGCCAGCCTATTCAGCCCCATTCGCAAACTGCAGCGACTTTAGGCGCCGATCCGTCGATCCATTGTCCTAGCCGAACTCCTCCCAGGCAGGTATATCTCTTTCCCCTTCTTCTTCTTCTTCTTCTTCTTCTTCTTCTCTTTATTCTCTCCACCTTGCACTTCTTCTTCTTCCTCTTCTTCTTCCATTGCTTTCTTCCTTTCCATGTTTTGAAAATTCCTGATGGCAAATGGATGGGGAAGTTTGTTGGCAATGTTTGGATAGAAGTTGCGTTGTTCTCATCGTTTCTTGCTAGAAGGATTAAAATCATGACTCTATGATCATTTATGCTAAAATGATGGAGTTCTGGGTTACTCCATAGAGATGTGATTCCCCTCTTCATGCATATGTTTCATGTTTAAGTTATTCTTTTTTTTTTCTTGCTGAAATTCTACTCTATGGCTTAAACGTTTTTTTTAAGAATGAATTGCTCTTAGTTTGGTTTTAGAGGAAAATATGCTGAGATCCTTATAGTTTTTTTTTTTTTTTTTAAAAAAAAAGAAGTTTTTTTTTATCAGAAATTTGTACTTGAATATAGAAAGTTGCTAGATGTTATTTTCATTGTAATATGATTTGTTCTCAATGCAAGAATCGTTGAAATCAGTGTTTTCTTTCAAAGGGATTTTAGAAGGAGAAAGGAACACAATGTATTCCTTGAGTTTTAACACCAAGTGGAGTTTGGTAGTCTTGTTGTCTGGCATGGAGATGCGTAGTTGTTTTAACTCTAATTCTTAAAGATACATGGTTTCATGATAGTGGATATGGTTGGATGGGTTTCCCTTCTTAAGGGAATGTGGAAGTTCTGTTTAGCACTTGAGACTCCTTTTGCTAGCATGACATTATGAATATTATTCAAATATTTGTGCAAGTGTACAGTGGGCTTGTCAATGTTTCTTTCGTCGAGGTCGTTTCGTTTTTTTTTATGTGATCTGAAATGATTGAACGAGCTTGCATTGTTATTGTTTTTGGATCAAGATATCCTACAGAATGAAGCCCTTGCCTAAGAGGTGACCTAGATTAATCTTGGATGTTTCTTCCTCAAAAGTTTGAGGAGATCTATATAGCTTTATTTTGATGAGTGAATACATTGCCCTTGTTGTTTCTTTTTCATGTCAATAGAAGCATGATAGCTTGAAATAATTTAATTTAGAGCTCCTAATACTTGTTGTTCGTTTGTAGAATCAAAATTTGTGTTCATTTTTGAGTGCTCAAGTTCTCTTTCCATGTACTTTCTTTCTATTGGATATTCATGTTTGAAAGAATTTGTCTAGAGAATAAATCTTTTGCTTTAGGTTTGTCTTGAGGAAGAAATTCACCGCATTACTTGTAGGTTTGCATATTTAAAAAAAATATATATCTTGTCGGCAATTATTCTTAGAAGAGCACTCATGTATTTTCTCTTTCAAATGAATATGTGTAGATTTAATATGACTTTATTTTTGAGAAGAGTTTGTATTCATAATATCTTGTTTATACTTGACTTGATAGTGTTATCTTAGGTTGAGAAATTTCATGAATGGTTTGCAAAACGAAAGATGTTGATGTTTTACATTTAGTTTCATGTTAGAAAGGAATCTTGCTAATTATTTTATATCGAAAGGCTTTATTGAATTTTCATGAATGTTTTGTGACGAGTGCTTTGCAATGAGAGGTTTCTTATAAAACTTTCTCGTTGGAAAGCTTTGTTTCTACCCCACTCCAAATGAAAGGAGGGGCACTTGATTAGTGGTTCTTTGGGTAGGATTTTGTGTCAAAAGGTGAGGTTTTGGTAAAAGATTTTGTAGAGTTTTTGTGTCAAAACAACAAAATGAAAAGAAAGTGATCTTTGGGTAGATAGCTTTTTGAGAAGTTTTGTGTAGTAGTCCATTTAGGAGTTCTTGTGAGCTATTTTGGAATGTATAATTTGGTGAATAGACTTACCCAGTAGCGTCTTTTGGGGGAGAGTGGGGCTTTCTCATTTGAGTTAGATTCTCTTAGTAGTCCTTTCTAAAAGATGAGTTTTGGAGATTTAAAACATTAGGGAATTTTACGTTAGAGGTCTCTAGTGTTCCTTTTTAAGAGCAAAAGGGTTCTTTGCTCATTTGAATTTTCTCCCTTTAGTATCAGTTCCTATAAAAAGAGAATTGTTGGGTGAATCTAAACATACAGAAATTCTAGATTTTAGATTGAGTTTTAGAGGTTAGTTTCCCTTAGTTGTTGTAGGCCTGGTTTAGAAAGTCTTTGTGAGTAGAGGTGTCGAAAATATATCAAGTGCCTCGTTTGGAGTGGGAACAGCACTGGGGCTAACTTAATAGCCTCGTAGGCTGGTTACCCAGTGATAATTAACTTTGTTCTAGATTATTATAGTTTGGATGAAAGAAAAGAAAGGTGAGATTTGGGTTTATTAATTAATCAAACTTGGTTAATATACTTTAGGATTATTCTAAGCGTTTATATTTAGAAGGTGCATTATCCTGATTGCTTTAATTTTGGTTATTCCTTAATTAAACCTACATCTTTTAAATTCTTAGATTGGTTAAGGTTGATTATAAATTAATTGAATGAATTTAGGCTTTATTATTTAAGTCTTAGAAGTTTAATAATTATAGATGTTATTTAATTATTAGAATTACAGTGTTTTAATAGATTTTAAGAATTAGATTTGAATTAATTGTTGTAGCTTATTACTGAGTTACAGAAAAGGTGAATCAAATCTAGGAAAACGTGTCACTAAGTTTAATGTTTTAAATCTCTACATCCTTATAGGGAGATGCAATGCCCTAAGTCTTATTTTCTAAGAACTCGGTCCTTATTTTGTCTTAAGTGTCCTAGTGTTGTAGGATAAAAGTGCTGTTCTTCTGCAAGTATCCTAAGACATTCTATACGGACTATACAAAGGTTTTAGGGATCTAAAAGTAAAATAAAGTAATCTAAAATACATATATATTCGAAGTTTCTAAGGCCAAGGTGTAGAGAAGCGTACAAATTCATCTATGGCCCCTAAAGTTTTCTAAGTTTAGAAAGCTTACAGCAACCGGGGGCTATCGACCGGTGGTTCCGCCCGTAGCGCCCCTACTAGTATGAGTAGGGAGACTAGATTGCTTAGGGAATCCCATTTGTCGCTAGTCCAGTTCCAAGTGCTCCTTGCCATTGACCTTCCAAAGTACCTCGCATACACATAAAGGAGATGATTAGAACAGGTTCTATAAGTATAATAAAGAGAATGAGAAATGAGAATGGAAACTAGATAGATAACGAAAATGAACAGTAGAAGCCTTCTTAGTTAAGTCAGGGCTACTTGTTCTTTGGTTCTCCTATCTGTACGTGCGTAGTGTCAAAGCGCAAAAAAGAAACGACAAAGAAAGCTTAACGACAAAACAAAATGAGACTAAATGCAAAAGAAAGAAAGAGAGAGAACGAAAATCGAATACGGAAAAAAAGGATGTGGCATTGTTGTTATGGACACACTTCGTAAAAGTCAAGTGCATCCTATTATTATCAACAATGCCCT
>NW_021338039.1:0-216 GCF_001605985.2 Dendrobium catenatum
AAGAGTAAAAAATTAATGAATTTATATATATATATCTCTAATTAGTAGATCCAAGATATTTAAAACGTGTTACACTTATTAATGAATTGATCGCTCAAACTCACAATCCCCTCACTAGGTCTACTAACCACTAAAGCAAAAAGATATGGAGTAATGTTGATCTCCATAATCCAACTTTAACTTCAACTCCCTCTCTAGTCTTATCAACAAGAACAA
>NW_021338040.1:0-270 GCF_001605985.2 Dendrobium catenatum
GTCATATCATCAAGAAAGGAATACAATCAACACTTACGTCAATGTAACAGCCAATGGAAGACCTTCAGGTACAACAACAACCATAATAGTCACCTATTTATAATTCACAGGTTAATTAGTAACTAGAATAACAAAATCCAAGTCTTTCATATGGATACATACTATAACAGTCAAAATCTTAACAGCTCCATCTACAACATCTTTCATACTTGTATGCCCCTTGACAAATTGAACACTTCCATCAAAATTCTTTGTATGACCAGTGAAGAA
>NW_021338041.1:0-344 GCF_001605985.2 Dendrobium catenatum
CATCTAATCCGGTGATGTCACGTCATTCAAATACACTGGGTCCCGATGTATTTGGGTGACGTGGCGACACCGAATTGGTGTCCGGACGAATCCGGGCACCGGACGCAATAATTTGCCCAAAATAAGGGGTGAATACCTAAGCAATTAAGAAAAGGCTAAAAATAAGGGGTGAATACCTAAGCAATTAAGAAAAGGCTAAAGCCTAAAGCAACCACTAAAGTCCAAGATTTTTTTTTTTTCATTGTTTACTGTAAATCATTAATTAAATTCATAGCTCCAAATGGAAAAAAATTATAGTTGCAGCTAACCCTAACACATCAACCAGCCAAAAAAAAAAAAAAAAA
>NW_021338042.1:0-711 GCF_001605985.2 Dendrobium catenatum
AATCAATCATTGCATGATCTTTGAGAAAAACTTCATGTTCTTTTTGTAAATTTGAAAGTTCTAATTTTAGGCTTGCATAAGTTTTCTTGAGTTTTTTATATGATGTATGTATTTTCTCATAAATCTCAAATAATTCACCATAGGTTGGTTTACATACCTCTTCCTCATCTCTTTGCTCAAGATGATCTTTCCCCATTAAGCACAGGTTTGTAGTCTCTTCCTCTGGTTCAGTCTCAGAGGAATCAGTACCAGATTCTGCCCAGAATGCCTTTTGGATTCTCTTCTTGTCCTTCTTGAACTTAGGTTTCTCCCCAATCTTTTCCTTGCTTGTGTTATCTTGAAGTGTAGGGCAATCAGCTCTCACATGTCCAGGCATCCTGCATTCAAAACAAACAACATCAGAAGATCCTTTAACATATTTATGATCCTTACCTTTTCTCCAATTTTGATGATTCTTTTGCTTCTTCCTAAGAAAGCTTTTGAATTGCCTTGTGATGAAGGTAACTTCATCGCTTTCCGACCCGGAAGATTCAGAATCCGATTTGTGCACCTTTAATGCAACTGTTTTCTCCTTCTTCTTCTCACCTGCATCAAGATTTCTTTTATTCACCCGTTGCTCATAAGCAATGAGTGAGCCAAGTAAGTTATCAATAGAATAAGTGTTTAAATCCTTAAATTCAGTGATTGCAGTGATTTTAGCATCATATGACG
>NW_021338043.1:0-1907 GCF_001605985.2 Dendrobium catenatum
ATTTAATGGGTGTATTTTATTTTCTATATAACTACTTGAGATTTTTATTAGGATAACCTTGCAGGGCTTTTAGACTTTTCTACTTTCACTTAATATAAAATTAATTGTAATATTAGTGAGAGTTGTGAAAGTAACCTTGAGTGTGGATATTCTTATCCAGCTCGAATTCCAAAAGAAGAAGACATCCTCATAGGGGAGAGTCTTCTTCCATTTGGGAGATTGAGTTGGATGACTTTGGATATCCAAAGAGAAAAGGCAATGCCCCTATCAAGGGGGAAATTGTCTCTTCGTTTAGATATTCAAGCCACGATGGATCCAAGGAGTCCAAGGAGGAGAGTTCCAAATAGTACAAGGAGAAGAAACCCCAAAGAAGATTGAAGACCTAATATCCCACTCAAAGTTTTTGGAGTATATCCTAAGATTTGAAATCCGGGTTGTTGGCAGTGGTGCCTGAACGCTTTACTTTTTGCAGACCCTGGTTTGTAATTAAAGGGCTGTTGGACTATGGACATTTACTTGATTCATTGATTTATATTGATGTGTTTACCTTATTACGCAGAAGAAATTACCTACTTTTTCTAGGTTTCTTTCTTGCATGTCAATATCGTTAGGCTCTTTAAGGACTAAAATGTTTTCTACTCATAATTAATACTTAAAAGTTAAGATTTAAATAACATAGAAACTTAAAAAACCTAGGGAACTGTCAGAATTGTCCAGGGTCACATACATATTACTGCATCTTTCTTTCCTTGTTATAAAACAACTCCCTACATGCGGGTAAAGTCCTGATAATCTAGCCTATGAGGATGAAGTGTCGGACCTAGAGAGACCCAGTCTTTTCTAAAATTTATTTTATATAAGCCTATTTTTTAAAAAACTCTATAGCATACATGATTTGATATCTTCAAAATTAACATACAATGCATTAGGAACTAATTTAATTAAAATTTAATTGCATTAGTTAGGGGCATTCACCCTACATAAGTCCAGAACCAATTAGGAAACTCTCTATATGTCGATCATACTTCTAGAAACTATTCCATCCACCTATCTTTCATAAATGAATAGACTATATGGTTTTGAAGCATTTAGGTAGTTAGCTGGCTCCCCAATACAGGATGTGGTAAATCCATATTTTGCATTGCATTAGCTAGGACACGAGTGTTAGTGTGTGTAGAACATTAAACCCAATCTAGATTTAGGGCTCGAGGCTACTATATTTGGGCTCGTAGTATGCCTAAAATAATGGGTAGGTTCCTTCTTTAGGAATTATAAATCATACTTATCTACGTCACAGGATGACGCCACTTCCATCTTTTCTCTCACGTATGTGATTGAGTGCTTGATTTTAGTTTCTCCAATTTCTCCTTAGTACCCTAGATCCTCTGGATGCTGGTATGAACCCCATATGATTTATTCAGCCTTTTTGAGACCTTTCCTCTTTTTGAGTAGGACTTCTTAGTCTATACCCTCGTGCTAATCTCACTTGGAGAAAGGATAATGTATGATCCTTAATCGAGAGTCTTCTCAGACTCCGACCTGTACTGTAATTAACCACGGGGCTTACGCCTGTGGAAAACTTGGTCCCAAATCTACTAAACCCTACTCGAGCTGTCATATAGGGTGGGAGAAACTCGTGATTAGGTCTTGTATATTACTACCCATTAGGGTGTGTTGGCGAGAGCCTCTATCCTTAATGGTTAGTCGTATGCACGATCCAGTCTGCCCTTCCATCGACCTGTTCATGTCGAGTGTAGAGGTCTACGATCATTTTATCCTACGGGATAGTGCGGCCGTACCTCTGCGTTTGTACCCCATGAGCGGTGCTCTTTTGGAGGTCCATAGGTTTCTTGCGACCACGGTGGGACCAGTTTTAAAAGTTCGTTAGGGATGTTAGGCCCTCTTGA
>NW_021338044.1:0-238 GCF_001605985.2 Dendrobium catenatum
TTAAATTTCAGATTTCTTATAATCAAGGGATTTAAATTTTGAAATTCAAATAAGATGGAGGGAAAGATAAATAGGTGGTTAATTATTCTTCTAATTGAATTCCTTAACAAGGAAGGAAATAATTAAAATAGGGGAGAGAGCGGGGTCGGACTAATGAGGAGGGAAAACGAAAGGTGTCCACATACAATGTATGTGGATCCATGCATTAATGGGAGATTGAAGAGTTAAATCTGAAATA
>NW_021338045.1:0-248 GCF_001605985.2 Dendrobium catenatum
AAAATTCATTCAAAAAAATAATATCGTAATTAAGCCTTTATAATATTTATAAAATCTTGAATAAATATTATTACTTTTTTATGAAATTCATTACTTAGTAACACAAATTTTTTATTATTTAAGTTTTTTTAAAAATCAAGAGCAAAGCATAAAATTATTTTATTTTGTATGAGTTTGTATTCTTGTGAATAATTCATTAATATGTTTTGTTTGCTTTGCATGAGTGTGTAAATTTTATGTGTATTTAT
>NW_021338046.1:0-251 GCF_001605985.2 Dendrobium catenatum
TGAATAGAATAATATGCCAGACTGCCGGGGGTCCAAGGGGGTGCTGCCCCCTGGCGGGAACAAAATTTTATTGTAAGAGTAATTTTATTCTTACCTCCAATCAAATTTTGAAGTCCAAGGGGAAGCTTTTCCACCTTTCATTTTCTTTAAAGCCTCTCTAACTTCATTTTTACTAATACACCGATAAAAACATAAATCTTTATTTTCATTTAGGGTGCTAAGGTCACTATTGTCAATCTTATTTTCACAAT
>NW_021338047.1:0-276 GCF_001605985.2 Dendrobium catenatum
GTGAAAATGATGATGAGAGCTTGTTGGGGCAAATGTTGATGGGATTTGTGGTGTGCGGCGAAGAAGTGCTCATGATGGGAGCTCATCAAGGCAGTTCTTGATGAGATTACATGCGAAAGAGTAGATATCACGGCTAGAGCTAGTTGAGGTAGGCATCAACAATATATCTTTCCCTAGAATATTCCGAACATAAATTTGATTAAAAAGAAATAAAAAAGAGCAAAAAAAATCTCAAATAAATCTATGATTGTTCATTCATAATCAAACAACAGATTA
>NW_021338048.1:0-2131 GCF_001605985.2 Dendrobium catenatum
CTGCCCGCCGTACTGGCCACTGACCCTCCGTCCCTGCGTCTTTCCATCGGTCGCCATCCCGCTTCCGCTTCAGCCGAACCACTGATGTTGTTGACCTGTCGTTGTCGTGTCTGCTGATCGGGTCGAGTTTGGGTTGACCCAAATAGTGTCAGGTAAGTTCCAAGTTTGACCCGAAGCCGACCCGTAACCCGAAATTGACACCCCTACTTCATGTTGATAGTGCATCTCGTCCAGAAAATTACATTCCTGTGTGTTTTTGGTTTATCGAGGTGCAAGTAATTTCTCTAAAATGCGTACTAGTTGTTCACCTTCATCTACCACAACATCTTTTGTGAGTGGCTCTTTGCCGACTTCAACAGCTGTATGTTCTTCCTCACCCCTAGCTTCTAGAAATAGTAAATGTTGCTGGTTTGGACACTCATTTAATTTGTGAGGGTGAAAGCATTCAAAACACTTGAAGTTGTTGGGTTTTGAATGCAGATTGTCTTTGCTAGGTGCTTTCAATTTATGCAGTTGTTTAGTGTCAACACCGTAGTGTGCTGAACTAATGGGATGAGAGATTTGTTGCTGAAATGGAGGGTCTTAGCTGCATGAGTAGTTGGTTTGTTGCTTTCAACAAACCGTTCGACAAAATTCTAACAAGATGAATGACTCCTTTGTTATCTCTCGGATAGAATTTCAGCCTTCATAGTGAAATTATCAATTGATTAATTTCCTTGCGAGCAATGTTGATATTCCAAGCATAACATTTATATCAATCAAAATTTGTTAGAAAAAAATGACCATGTAGTAGTTATTTCATCCTATGCCAACTCCGGACCTTTCGCTTCCCTTCACGATGTCCCGTTTGAATTAGTTGATGCCACCACGCACTAGCTCCCCCTTTGAGCCTACAAGCAACGTATTCAACTTATTTTTCTAGTGGGATCTCCATATATTTGAAGAATGTCTCAATAGCACACTCTCAATCCAAATAATCTTTTATGCGCATTTGGCCATCAAAGATCGGGATGCCAAGTTTCAATGTGATGATGGTTGTAGGCTCAGTGACGCCTTGATTTGAAAGGATTGCTCTTCAGAATCTGTAACTTTCACCATCATCATATGAGTCTTCCGGGCTGCTCATTTCGAGGCATTACCCTTTCTCGTCGTAGTCAACGCAACTGCACGATGCATGGGATTAGCTCCTGATTTAATTGCATAGAATTCTCAGCGCATTTCTTCTAAGAAACACAAGAAATCAGAAGATAAATCTTCTAATTGCTGTAACATATTCAATTGAGTTTCCCAAAGGGCTTCATGGCTTTAATTGTCGTCGACAGTTAGTCTTTTACTGCAATCCATCATTCATCACAAGTTCTGAGCTCTGATACCACCAGATAATGTGGTGCCGATGGAAGAAACAGTGCAGGAAAATAAAAACAGAGAAACAAACTTTCATTAAGTAAAAGACTAAGGGTGCGTTTGGGACGGCTGCAGCTGTCTATAAAGAAGGTTCCAAAATTGTTGTACATAAAGCTGCTTTCAAAAATTGATGTACAGAAAGCAGTACATTTTATTTGGAAAGTATAACTGTCAAGTTGCTGTGCTGCACCTGTATAGGAATAAATTACTTTTATATCCTTATATATTTAGATGAAAAAAAATGATGTAAAAGTTAAAATTTTACGAGCACCAGCAACAGTAAGCTTATAATCTTCACTAGGGGTGTAAGTGAGCCGAGCCGGACAGTATGACCCCGACAAAGCTCTCTCAATCATGTCCTCCGTGTCGTACCCCTCTTCTTCTCCCACCTCTAGCCACTTCGCCGTTGAGCTTACAGTCCGCCGCCTCGCCACGGCCCGCCGATTCGAAGACGTCAAATCCCTTCTTGAATCCCGCAAGTCCGACCCCGCTGCTGCTCAAGAGTCCTTCGTAGGAACCGTCATTCTTGCTTATGGATCCGCCTGCATGCTCGACCATGCTATCTCCACCTTCGAGGACGTTTGCCGCCTTTGCTCCGCCTCTGCTCCGCTGAAATTCTTGTGTGAAAAAGGGGATTTTAATGTCGGCTTTGATCTCTTTAAGGATAGTATGAAGCATAATAGGATTCCTGATTTCAGGACACTGAGACGCTCACCTACCTACTCTG
>NW_021338049.1:0-200 GCF_001605985.2 Dendrobium catenatum
TCGACACGCACATCGAGATAAGTGAGGGCATTTATTATTATTATTATTATTATTAACTAATTAGAATTAATTATAATTCAATTTAATTAATTAAAATCAATATACAATTAATTAATAAATTATAATTAATAATAATTAAACATAATTAATCTTAATTAATTATGATTAATTAAATACTGATTATAATTAATATAATTAAT
>NW_021338050.1:0-204 GCF_001605985.2 Dendrobium catenatum
GTTTGAACTAACCCTCATACTCAATACATAAGGCATTCATGAATCACATAAACACATTCAACACCTAAATCTAGGAGAGCCTTAGACTAAGTGGTGTGTGCTTCCTAGACATGTAAGGATTAATTAGCATAATTGACTAAACTATGATTAGTGAATAGTCAAGAAACGATTATCCACCAATCATCCCCATTATTTCCATTCATG
>NW_021338051.1:0-216 GCF_001605985.2 Dendrobium catenatum
TGAGCATCGGGGTGTGACACTTGGATGCATATCTGAGAATCCACTGCCGAGAGGTCCCAGCATAAGAGGAAAATAAATATAGAGACTCACATCTTTAGAAATAAATATATATTCAAATAATGGTGTGATATCTAGTGTGTATCTCTAGAGAACCGCCCTTAAAGAAATTTCTCAAAAGCGAGTCCTAAAGATGGCCCCTCCAGGCAATGTTCTCAA
>NW_021338052.1:0-1105 GCF_001605985.2 Dendrobium catenatum
TGCAACTTGTATAATTTTGATGATTTCAAATATTATTGTTTTAATTATCATTTTCTCCTAACACTTTTTAAAAGAATTATTTTTGCTCTTGTGTGGATTAACATTTCAGGATAATCGTACTCAAGATTGATGAAGACTTCAAATCAAATTCAGCATAAGATAGTTTGTAAATTGAAGTCTGTATTTTTTACTTTATTAAGTCTGAGTGAGTGTGATTGTATTTAAGCAAACTAGCACACACACATTGGGGGAGATATTTAAAAGTCAAAATTTCTTATATTGATCATACGGGATGAACCATGTTCGTACGGAACGATCAGGTCAGTTATACCTCTCGGAGAGCAATGGAACGAATAGAAAAGCAAAGAAATTTTTCTAAATCCTATTCATCCAGACAAAATTCCATGTTCATCCCAGGACGATGTTCTCTAGATTCATGACTTAAACTGTTCGTCCAGACGAAATTCCATGTTCATCCCAGGATGATGTTCTCTGGATTCATGACTTAAACTGTTCGTCCAGACGAAATTTCATGTTCGTCCCAGGATGATGTTATCTAGATTCATGACTTAAACTATTCATCCAGACGAAATTCCATGTTCATTTTAGGATGATGTTCTCTGTACTCATGACTTAAACTATTCGTCCAGATGAAGTACCATGTTTGTCTCACAATGAGGTTCTCTGGACTATTTCTTTGTTCTGATCATCCAGATGAACTTGCACATTCATCCCAGGACAATGTGCTCTGTTTCTAAACCCTAAGAGTCATCCTCCAGTTATCTTTCAAGGAGGTTGAAAATAATTGTTCGTATCAGATGCACACTGTTCGTCCATGTATAAAGAGTTCATACTGAACAGTTTTTGCACTATTTGTACGTACAAAATGTTGATCGTACGGGACGATCAAGTGTGTACAAAATTGAAAAAAATGTAGTTTTTGGTCAGGTTTTTGTGTCTTTCATATGAAAGATGCATTGTAAACTATCTAGTAAACTTTTTGGTCATTGGTCTGCATGCTTACTGAAAGAAGTGTGAAGGAGAGAGTGAGAGAGAGTGTTTGAAGGAGAGTTCTTACCATTTGAGCATGAAGGATTAACTTGGT
>NW_021338053.1:0-296 GCF_001605985.2 Dendrobium catenatum
TGGTCAACGAGGTCAGAAATATCTCAATCAGACAACGATGGTCAGAAGGATTGTAGTTAGTGAGTGACGAATGTTGGAAAGGTCGTAGTTAAGTGACAGTGGTTGGAAGGGCTGTAGTCAGGGGCGATGAATGTCGGAAAGGCCGTAATTAGGCGACATTAGTTAGAAGGATCATTGTTGGGCGATAATGGTCGGAAGGACCGTAGTCCGGTGACGTTGGTCGGAAGGACCGTAGTTGGTAGGCGATGTGTAACATCAGTTTTGCTCCAGGTTCGTCCGGACGAAGTTGGATCGTC
>NW_021338054.1:0-208 GCF_001605985.2 Dendrobium catenatum
TAGGCCAAACTACACAAAATGCTAAGCGGCATCAAAAAACGTAGGAAAATCAAAGCAGTGCATGCAGGGTAGTTTCCAACATAATCCTTGTTTAACAACAAGATCTAAAAGCAATGAAGTAATAAATCCTACGAATACTAGTGGATGGCAATAAGTAGACACAATTTCTTGTTTGAACAAACTCTCACGAAGAACTTGGAATTCGAAA
>NW_021338055.1:0-214 GCF_001605985.2 Dendrobium catenatum
ATTTTGTCTTGTGAATGTTTTTTTTTGATGGAGGGCTTCATAGTACCTAATCATTAAGAAAACTTCCACAAGTTTACCCCACTCTAAATGAAAAGAGAGGCACTCGATTGTCGGTTTTGGTTGTAGGATTTTGGGTTAGAATAAAAGAAAGATTGGTGGGTTTCTCTTGGTAAAATATTGTGTAGTGGTTCATTTAGAAGCTCGTGCAAATAAT
>NW_021338056.1:0-665 GCF_001605985.2 Dendrobium catenatum
CCGCCTTGAGGCTTAATTACGCAATTTTAAACCTTGGTTTAAATTAATGGGTGTTCATTTTTTGTTTATGTCTGATTCGTTTTGTGCTTATCGAACTTTAAACAAATGAGTCTTATCGAGCTATAAACAAGTTATACTTCTAGATATTAATTAACTTAACAAATGAGCCTTATTGAACCTTCTAACAAACAATTACATCGAGCATGTTCATGAATATATCTAGCAAAGTTTTTTAAATTATCAAACAAGCTCGTTCACGAACATATCTAAGGAATATTCATGAGCTATCAAATGAGCAAGTTCATGAACATATCTAATTAGTATTTTTGAACTACCAAATGAGCTCATTTATAATAATGATCTATGATTTATCTGATATTTTTTCATGCATTTTAAACAAAAAATCTAGTAAACATGAACAAATATCTCTTGTTCATGAAATTTATAAAATTTCTTAATTAACAATTATTATATCATTATGTTATAATAAATATAATAATTGTGTAAATACGATTGACTTTAGTGACTTTATCATCCTAAATGAAAATAAAGATTTTTTGTTTTTATCGGCATATAAATAAAACTAAAGTTAGAGAGGCTTTGAAGAAAATGAAGTGTGGAAAAGCAATTGGACCTGATGATATTCCAATAGAGATGTGGAAATG
>NW_021338057.1:0-310 GCF_001605985.2 Dendrobium catenatum
CCTAGGCACTTTAAAAACATGTATCAAGTCATTTAATATTAGAATTGGTAGGGACGTTATTTGAGATAGATTTTTTAGAGCGGGGCCGACATCTAGAACGGATCCTAATTGGCCCCTTTGACTTATGTTGGGTTTGATACTTAAGCTAATGTAATTAAAGATTTAAAGATTTTTAAATTAGTTGCTAATATGATGCATGCTAATCGACTCGATTAAAAGCTTGAATTTGAATGAATGTTATAAAATGAAAACTTCCGGCGGTCCCGGACTTAATTCTTAAAAACGTTTAGAGTTTCTATGTGAGCCTAAA
>NW_021338058.1:0-1376 GCF_001605985.2 Dendrobium catenatum
AAGAAATTTTTATTTCGGTTCAATAATTTTAAAAAGAGGACTTAATTTTTAAACTACCAATTCACCCCCCCTATTGGTAGCCTTGGGACACTCACTTAGGCTTAATAACCTAATTACTAGACTCAACATTTCGCGTACGGGAAGTCGTGTCGGTTCGCTCCATCGACTCAAGTGGGCCCCACACATTGTTAAAAATAGCATTTTTGCTATTTTCGGGTCCTAAAAATTCCAAAAAAATCCCAAAAAATTCAGAAAATTTTTAGAAAATTATGGAATTTTGAAAATGGAAGCAACTCCCTCCTATTCTCTTCAAAACCTATAAATAGGCCCCCTAGGTCTTTAGGAAAATTGCAACTTCTCTTTCTTTCTCCCTCTGGCTCTCTAGCGGCTGAGGCTTCCGCTATTTTTCAGTGGGAAACTTCCCCTGCTCGAATTAGCGCCCCTCCTCGCGCGCAGGAGTTACGGGATTTCTCTTCCTTCCCCAACGACTTTCTGACGGTTGAGACTTCCGCTATTTGCGAGCGGGAAATTTTCCCCTGCTCGAATTAGCGCCCCTCCTCGCGCGCAAGAGTTACGGGATTTCTCTTCCTTCCCCCACGGCTTTCTGGAGGTTGAGGCTTCCGCTATTTGCGAGCCGGAAATTTCCCCTGCTCGAATTAGCGCCCCTGCTCGCGCGCAGGAGTTACGAGATTTTTAATGCCATTTGAGCGGTAGTTTACTGGCGATGGACGATCGAATTGAAGCCCACTAGCAGTCAACGATCGAGTGTGGAGCCAGAAGAGAGAGTTCGAGGGTGCGTTGCAAGTAGCAGTCGAGCGAGAAGCCGATGACGAGTAGTAGTCCGTTGAACAGTAGAAGTCCGTCTACAAGAAGAAGTACGACGTCGGGTAGAAGACCGACGAAAATTTGTCGACGAGCAGAAGTCTGACGACGAGTAGGAGTCCGCTGACGAGCAGAAGTCCGACGTCGGGTAGAAGTTCAACGTCGGGTAGAAGACCGACGAAAATTCATCGACGAGCAGGAGTCTGATGACGAGTAGAAGTCTGCTGACAAGCAGAAGTCCGACGTCGGCTAGAAGTTCAACGTCGGGTAGAAGATCGACGAAAATTCGTCGACGAGCAGAAGTCTGACGACGAGTAGGAGTCCGCTGACGAGCAGAAGTCCGACGTCGGGTAGAAGTTCAGCGTCGGGTAGAAGACCGACGAAAATTTGTCGACGAGCAGGAGTTTGACGACGAGTAGAAGTCCGCTGACGAGCAGAAATCCGACGTCGGGTAGAAGTTCAACGTCGGGTAGAAGACCGGCGAGAATTCATCGACGAGCAGAAGTCTGACGACGAGTAGAAGTCTGCTGACGAGCAGAAGTCCGACGTCGGGT
>NW_021338059.1:0-223 GCF_001605985.2 Dendrobium catenatum
ATTATAGATAATTTTCTAACTTAATATCAATTTACTATAATTTTGTGAAGTTGTCAGGGCTTAATTAAGGGGTAAATTAGGGTTTGTTAATTAAGAGATTTACTGGCTCCTAAAAATTCCTAAAAAATTCTAGGAGGTTTAAGGTGTCACTGAGTTTATGTTTTTAAGATTTCATGTCAATCAGGGATCTAACCTAGCTCATAGAATTTTTCTAACTTTGCTA
>NW_021338060.1:0-366 GCF_001605985.2 Dendrobium catenatum
GTGTCAATTTTGGGTTTCCAGATTTCTGAGTTTCCGGGTCAACCCGAATCTGACCCATTTTTTAAAACTTGTCAAATCCGGGAACCCGAACCTAACCCGTTTTGAAATCCGTTCGGGTTTAGCCCAAAATTTTCTTGTCGTCAGATTTTTGTGTCATGTCAAATATTGACACACTTCTAACAATATATATAAATTCAACAGCCACAAGTCAAACAAGTGGGAAATTTTTTAATGCATCAATAATGTGGATATTATTGAAAAAAAAAAAGCTAAAATAAATTATTCACTGTTAAGTATGTAAATATTTTTATCATAAATTTTTTTTGTTCTCATGATAGTTATCAATGCGCTTAAATATAGAATAAC
>NW_021338061.1:0-315 GCF_001605985.2 Dendrobium catenatum
GAGTGGATGTAGGTCTGGTTTTAGACCAAACCACTAAGAATCTGGTGTCATTTACTTTATTGTTTTTTTTACATTTCTGCATTTTAATTTTAGTCTTAAAAACTCTGTGGTTGAAAACCTTTTTCTACAAAAACTTAAAAGAAACATTTTCATTTCAGTTCAACATAATTTTAAAAAGAGAGTTTATAATTTTTTTAAACTATCAATTCACCCCCCTCTTGGTAGCCTTGGGACATTAACTTTGGCTTAACAACTTAATTACTAGACTCAACACCTGTTACTTCTAACTTTTCAGGAATCGAAGATCAGACGAAC
>NW_021338062.1:0-741 GCF_001605985.2 Dendrobium catenatum
TATTGCACTAAACTCAGTGATTCTCCTTTTGCTCCTATAGAAAGGCGTAGAAACCTTTACAAAATCTCTTTTCCACTGACACAGGTGAGGTAGAGAACCTAACTCCTTTTACTTCCTCTTGAAGTAGGCAGAGAATCTTGATTGATTTCTTAAGTAGACCTCCCTTGAATCACCCAAGGATAAGGGATGATGATTGGAGAAAATAACTTGGAACATTGCTTGGTGCAACCTTTGTAAATCCTCTCAAAAACTCCCCCTCACAAGTTCCTCTCTCTCTCTCTCTCTCTCTCTCTCTCTCTCTCTCTCTCAAGGGTTTCTCAGGTCTAGACAGCAGCAAAAGATGTTTTATAGGGTAGAATGAGAGATTTTAAATAGAAGAGTTTTGAAATAGCTCATTAATTACAACTTGCCAACTTTATCATCTAGGATGATATAAATATCGTCATGTACGATCAGTGAAATTTAAGCCTAATCAGCCGAAATGATCTGAGATGATCAGCAGATATTTGTTCATATCATCCAGGATGATTAAATATCGTCCTATATGATTAGTTCAAATCACAAAATATCAACCAGGAAATTGCTCTAAAAAGATGTATAGATGATCCAAAAATAGCTTGATTGTTCGGGCCAATCTCACGATTGTCCTGAATGATTAGTTCAAACTGAGGAAAATCATCCACTATATCGCTCTGAATAAGAGCTGTCTGATTCTTGACCGTCCAGGAGCAACTAGGGTAT
>NW_021338063.1:0-218 GCF_001605985.2 Dendrobium catenatum
CATCAATCCTAATATTTAGAAAAGCTTAAGATAAGTGCTCGTACATCCTATACATGCGAAAGAACACAAAAAAAGAATAATAAGTGCACTTAATGGTATGATTAGTGAATGATGAGGCTCAATCATCTATTAATTCACCTCCCCATGAATACTATTCATATGCATAATTAATGTTTAAAATGACATGAATAGATCTCCCCAAAATTAGGAATATAATA
>NW_021338064.1:0-425 GCF_001605985.2 Dendrobium catenatum
TCTTAGCCCGAGCATTCTGTAAAAGAGCTCCAAAATCCTTCTTCACCAATCTCCTCAGAGCCAATTTAATCCCCAGATATTCCATCTCTTTAACCTTCTTACATCCAGTCATTCTTGCAAGTCTACACCTTGTAGAAGAAGAGGTCATTTTGCTGAAAAGAATGGAAGACTTGCTCCTATTGACCCTTTGGCCAGTCCAAGAACAGTAATCTTCAAGGATGTTAGTAACCTTCCTCACATTAGGAATAGTAGCACCTGCAAAAAGAAGAATATCATCAGCATAAAGAAGGTGGGAGACAGAAGGTCCCCCAACACTGATTGGTATCCCCAGCTCCTTAAAGTTCTGATGAATGTGGCCAGATAGAAGCTCAGAACAAAGGATGAACAGATATGGAGACAAAGGACATCCCTGTCGAAATCCACAT
>NW_021338065.1:0-404 GCF_001605985.2 Dendrobium catenatum
CCTTGATATCTTCAGTACTTTAAGAACAAGGCTAGGTGTTATTGATTTAAATGCTTAAACAAAATGTCTTTGCAACATTGATATTTATGTTTTTTGTTTTGTTTTTTATTTTGTGAATTTTTTGTGTGTTTTGAATGAATTTGTTTTTGAGTGTAAGTTTTTGTTTTATGTTTTCTGTGTTTTTAAATGTTTAGTTTGATTTTCTTAAATTAAAATTCAAAATTCAAAAATTGGAGGAAATCGTCCAGGACGACTTTTGTTTCGTACTGGACGATGTGAGATAAATTGGTTTGCGTGCATTTTAACCGTTTTGAGAGCAGTTTTTAATTAGATCGTCTGTACGATCTGACAATCGTCCAGGACAAAT
Source organism: Dendrobium catenatum (assembly GCF_001605985.2). Classification (NCBI taxonomy): domain Eukaryota; kingdom Viridiplantae; phylum Streptophyta; class Magnoliopsida; order Asparagales; family Orchidaceae; genus Dendrobium; species Dendrobium catenatum. The sequence goes on from NW_021338065.1 coordinate 368, forward strand.
TTTTTTCTTTTTCTCAAACGTCGAGACGATTGAATGC
>NW_021338066.1:0-205 GCF_001605985.2 Dendrobium catenatum
TTCATAGTAGCTCTGGTCTGTTCTGTGTGTTGGTGTTGGAGTTGAAATAATTTGGAAGATTTAGTTCAGTAAGCAAATTCCAAAGCCAGATCCTGGTCAGTCAGTTCGGTTCGTTTCCGTGTCGCGACCCGGTACGAGCGGGATCCGTCCCGGTCGGGTCGGGTCGTGACAAAAAGCGCAACAAAAACGCATTAAAAGCGCACCA
>NW_021338067.1:0-260 GCF_001605985.2 Dendrobium catenatum
GTACATCCAAAAAATTTATCAACCCTATTTAAAACCCACACTAACCTAGCTTCATTTTATAAATAGATAGATATAACTTTAACCAAGATATTTGGAAAATCATTATAAATAATCCATAGAGAATTAATTATTAATCTTTACATAGTTTGTGTGTTTTAGTTCAAGGGAAAGACACACTTGATTTAGATAAATTTTAAAAAAATTACACTAAATCTAACAGGGATGAAGCTCAAACTTAATGAACCCAGTGTTTTCCTAAA
>NW_021338068.1:0-340 GCF_001605985.2 Dendrobium catenatum
TATATGTTAAATACATAAAATTATATGGTAAGAGTATAAATTCTCCAAATATTTGACACCTTGATGAAAATTTTAATCCTAATATTAATATTTGACACCTTGATGAAAATAAATATGAAAATATAGATGTTTTTTAATGTAAAAACATAAAATTATATGGTATGGATGTAATCCTCTCAAAATTTTTAACCTTAATATTATATGGTATATATGCAAATCTCCAAAAAATTTGACACCTTGATGAAATTTTGCACACATCCTTATCAGGAAATGATCCAACAGCTATATTGCTAAATCCTTTACGATTGAATGGAACATAAAGATTTTGTTTTCTGAATGA
>NW_021338069.1:0-229 GCF_001605985.2 Dendrobium catenatum
TGTTGATTGATGGAGCACACCCCCTTACGATACTTGCTAGGGACACAATATACTCTTGCACGTTAATGGAAAAGATTATAGAAAAGGAAAAAAAATAAAATGAAAAAGGAGTACCTTCATTAGTACTATTTTAGATGATGGCTCCAGTGATGGTTATATTATTTATGAGAAAAGATAATGATATGGCTAAAGATATGGATAATGATATATGCATATTATTGAAAGTTTT
>NW_021338070.1:0-230 GCF_001605985.2 Dendrobium catenatum
TTATTTTTTAAGAAAATAATATTATTTTAACTTAATTCAGAAGAGATTTTACTTATCAAATAGCAAATAACATATGTCAAAGTACATTACATCAAACTCTTTTATAAGCATTTTTTAATCAATACAAAGTAATATGGAATTGATGTTAATCTTTGATATATCTTATTATAATTAGCAATTCTTTCGTTTATCCATGCTTATTTCAAGTAGTACTATTTACATTTTTAATA
>NW_021338071.1:0-430 GCF_001605985.2 Dendrobium catenatum
TCATCATGGCGGCGGTCCCGCGTCCGACTTAACCACGTCGGATGGAGATCTCGGCCGTCGGATCACCGCGGTTCGGGCGGACGGCCTGGATGGAGCCACGTGTCCCGCGGAACCACGGAAGAAGACTCGCGGTCAGCAGACCGCGCAATCACGCGGAACCGTAACCGTCGATCACGCGATCAACGGCCCTGATCGTTCGCCGGGTACGGTTAATAGAAACCGAAACCCCAAAACAAAATTCGCCTCATTCTCTCAAAATACACGATGGAATTTCACGAAATTTGAAACACAAGATCCATGTATGAACAGAAATCGTGGGGGGGATTTAGTTTGGCTTAAAACCGACTTTCTAAAAAGCTATTAAACACGAAGTTTTTTGAACTATTCTAAGAGTTTAAGGGATTTTCACCGTGGAATCTCCAAGATCTTG
>NW_021338072.1:0-445 GCF_001605985.2 Dendrobium catenatum
CAAAATAGCCCCATGGTAGACAAAAGAAAACCCAACTGAGCATAAAATTATATTTTTAGAAATTTAACAAACTACCAAAGATTGTATATAACAACATTCTGAAGCTTTTATTGATCTAAGATACTATTTTTAGATGTTAAAATAAATTTCAGAGTAGACAAAAATTGATGCTTTTTAAAATCACATTACAAAAAAGCTCAAATAAAAAATCAAAATGTTCATAATCTCGATCTCTATAATATATAAAAAGTTATGCAGTGAAAGTTTTATCAATACAAAATTATCTTCATTTTTTTGTAAGAAAACAAAAATTTTATCAGAAAAATATCAAAAATATAAAATTATTGAAATTAAAAATATGATAAAGATTCCATACAGCAAGATGAGCAAATTTCCCAACATGCTCGACTGACAAAAATCACTTTATGGCATTTAAATCTTAACT
>NW_021338073.1:0-227 GCF_001605985.2 Dendrobium catenatum
GTACGATATTTATTATGTATCGTACTGTACGATACACATGTTCGTACAGTACAAAACGTTTGGTCAAAAGTCGTACTAAGGCCTCAGGACGATCGATATTCACCTGATCATACTATACGATACCTATCGTACTGTACAATTTGACTGCCTTTTCCTGAAACGACCGGTCAGAATATTAATGAGTGTTTTTGAACAACCTTTCATTGAATATTATTTTATTTGCTATT
>NW_021338074.1:0-958 GCF_001605985.2 Dendrobium catenatum
ATCTTAGTTACTTCACTAACATTCTTGCCATAGAGAATGTGGGCCGAGATAAAATAGTGCCAGGCCTTGGAGGTTTGAGTCATATAGGATGCCGAGAAATTAATTATTTTTATTCTCTATTCTTCCACCTAGCTCCAATATTCAGTCCAAAAAGTAAGTCAAGAAATCTTAGGAATCACATGTGCAATGATAAAATGAAACTATTCTTCAAATTTCATATCTTGTACTTTAAAGACTATTTATATTGGAGGAGTTAAAAGGTACTCTTCTCCCACTCATATAACATTTGGAAGTAGAAGCCTCTTTCCCATTGGCAAAAAATTCTCACACTATAATAATAATAGCTTAAAATGGTTCCTCACAAAAATGAGCCCGAGCTATAGTAGAAATTGTTTAAATGATTGGTTGGGTTGGGTTAGGAAAGTAATGCTCATGGATCAAATATTTAGATATTGATGATTCTTCAAACCTAGACTCAGTTGCCTTAGAAATAAATTTGAATTTATCATAGGTTGCAGCTCTCTTCTTCCCTGATCCAGAAGTCTTAGAGGCCATTGCTATAGAGAGGATCTTAAGAGTAAGAGAAGAAAAAAAATGGATATAATGTATGGTGAAATGAGATGAAAAATGATATGCCAATTTGTAAACGTTGAAGCCCAACGACACTATAAGGTATAGCACTATAGCGCTTACTATATGTACTAAATATCAAAATAGTAAATTTCAAATGCAATTGTGGTTAAGGCTATGTGGCACAACAACACTGGTAATGAGAAATCAAAATGATTTTTCAAAAATGGGTTACTACAATAGTGTTTCCATGTGTTAGTGTAGCATTAATCATGTCAGTTAACTGCTGCGGTGCTATCAATACTTAAGTGATGAAAATGATGTGGGGTCGCAGTGTTAATTTTTGCTCTGCGGTACTTACCAAAAACCAAGAATGTTACTTTTAGTC
>NW_021338075.1:0-222 GCF_001605985.2 Dendrobium catenatum
ATGAAAAAATAAATTTCAAATTGTGTGGTATTTATTTCTTGAAAAAAACTTTCTCAATATGTCTTTATACCTCCCCCTTGTATCATATAATGTCTCCCCATCCAACAAGAAGAAATTGGAAATGTTCATTCATATTCTGGTCATCTTCCTTGTAAGGACTATTACAAAAAGACCATATGGGCTAGATGTTAGGAAAGTTGCTATTTGCATGTTTTACATTCT
>NW_021338076.1:0-299 GCF_001605985.2 Dendrobium catenatum
GATCTTCCAATACCTGAATGGTCCTCTCAGACTGTCCATGTCGACTAACGTGTAATACTCAAAGAAAAGAAACGAAAAATACCTAATACCCGGTGAATCCACGAAATCATGCCGAAATCCCGCTCGATCCTCTGCAAAACGGTGCCGTTTGCATTATTTCCCGGAACTCCTACGTGAATCCTGCGATCCTCTCCTCGATCGAGCCTCGTTCGCATTTATAAAATGAAGCCGAACCCACTGCTCTCCAAGCTCGACTCCCTTCGCTGCTCTCGGCTCTCTCCCTCTCGCTCCACTCCCTC
>NW_021338077.1:0-273 GCF_001605985.2 Dendrobium catenatum
ATGTGACCATCTCAGTCTACTTAGGATTCTTAAGAGGAGGCAACTCATGACTACTAATCAAATTCCCTAGACACTATAGTGAATGATTATTACTGTTGGTAGACTGAAACTTTTGATATACCCAGGATGACGGAACCATGGAATCTTGATCGGGTTTATCTCCATTTTTTCCCACAATTGAGACTAAAATATTTAAAATTATTCATCCTTAATCGAGGGTTCTCTCTTACGTGTTCAGAAGGGTAATTAACTATAAGTGTTTGCGCTCATGAA
>NW_021338078.1:0-446 GCF_001605985.2 Dendrobium catenatum
TCCCTCCCTCTCTTTCTCTCCTCAAGGCCTTCTCAGGTCAAGGTAGCAGCCAAAGGTTTTTAAAAATGTTGAACAAGAGTTCTTAAATAGAAGAGCATCAAAGGAGCTCATTAATTGCAAGTTGCCAACTTTATCGTCCAGGCCGATATGGATATCGGCCTGGCTGATAAGTACAAATCATAGAAGATCAGCTAGAGCATCGCTCTGGATGCACTCCTGGATGATTGAAAATTGGCTTGATCATCCAGGCCGATCTCACAATCATCCTGGCCGATCAGTTCAAAACACGGGAAAATCGTCCTGAGAATAGCCCTGGATATGAGCTGGCCGATATTTATCATCCTGCAGTAACTTAAGGTTTTTGACTGGATTGTCCAGGCCTATCCTGCGATCGTCCAGGATTATGTGAACGTATCAATCATCCTTAATTACTCTCTTGATTTCCT
>NW_021338079.1:0-234 GCF_001605985.2 Dendrobium catenatum
ATACAGCAAGGAAAAAAGGAAAAAAATAAGGAGAAACCAAAGCAGGTTATCCAAAGAGCAGAAAACAGCAGGCAACAAATGAGAATCAGACAAGGCCACCCGAGAAAATAGAGCAGAGTGAAGAAACCAACCAAGAAGAGCAAAACCACAACCACTAAGATGTAACATAAGGAACACCAATTTGATCAAATCTTAATAGGCCCTTAACCAGAAAAGGAAGGTTAGAAATTGAAA
>NW_021338080.1:0-762 GCF_001605985.2 Dendrobium catenatum
AAAATTTGTACTAAAACTCTATTTTAAAAAGCAATAAAAAAGCCGTCCCAAACGAAGCCTAAATTTGCTGTAAATTTCAGAAGAAGAAATGAACAAGACAAGAAGCAATAAAAAAGCTGTTTGAAATTATTAGTAAATGTTTATTTTTGACAAAATTATCCTTTTTGTATTTGTAGATTACTGATTGAAATCCATTATGAATAAAATTAGTTGAAAGGGACACATTAATTTAAGCTTGATTCAAACCAAGGTTCGAACATGCTTGTCGCAAGAAAAACAAGAACATCAAGACGTTGGTTAGAACATGCTAGTTCAAAACAAGGTTCGAACATGCCAAGAGCTCATTGGGAAAGGCATCGGAAGAATGATCGTGTGTAAGAAGAACTATCAGAACTATCAGAAGACATCAGCATTCGACGACACTAGAGAAGACATAATGAAACCAATTACATTTAAGGAGAACAAGAATGTTATCCATCATAGAAGGTTGCTGGGAAATCTCATCATTAGACCGATTGCATGTAAGAATACAGATTCATGCTTTGTTTGGAACGGCTTTCTTATTGCTTTTTAATTAATTTTTTAAGTAAAAAATTAAAAATTTAACTAAAAATTTACTTTAAGAAGCAGTAAGAAGCCATCCCAAATGAAGCCTCAATGATGAGAACACCAATGTGGGATGTCACTAGGGAACGCATCATAGGATTAGCCACATATGAGCAGAAGAGTTCACCTGTGCAAAGTGAGTAGGGAAGATTTCAA
>NW_021338081.1:0-536 GCF_001605985.2 Dendrobium catenatum
TTATTGCCGCAACAATAAGGTTTGGAAGTTGGTATTCGATCCTTTAAAATCAATGAAATGAGCCGATATCATCAAAGAAGAAAAACATAATTCAGTTATTGAATAATCATGAAAGGTAAAAAAATAGCAAATAGAAAAGGAATCCAGCTTCCATTAACATTTCTCCTCATTCTCTCTTAATTTTGCTTCTTAACAATCTTCAAAATAGCTAAAACAAGCCATCTTCGTTAGATGAACTCATTTAGCTATGCACAATAATGCCTTCAAAAAATCTCCTAATCAATGCTCGAAACAATAATAATAATGATTAACCTGAAATGGACAGTCTATCCACATCTTCATTGGAAGAAAACACATGGAATAAAGCATGAGAATTCCTTACTATGGAAACTAGTGGCAATCCAAAGGTACACTAGCAATCCAAGGGATATAAGTTTCCATGTGTGTGAGGAATTCCCACCTGTGATTTGCTTTTGTAGCAACCATTAGAGGATTAGACGAAAAATATATTGTTATTGGCCCAGAGCAAAAGGTGG
>NW_021338082.1:0-338 GCF_001605985.2 Dendrobium catenatum
TGGTGTAATTATATGGACATTGGACATTATATATTTGGATTATTAAATTTGATTGTTTATAATATTTATGCAGTAGCTTTTTTTAGGGCCCTTGCATGTAGTATTTTGTTTTAGCCTAGATACGAATCGGAGTGCTTTTTTTAGTAAGGATACATATAAAATTCTTCTATTTGTAATCCTAATAAAATTTTTATGCTCACATAGTAATTCTAACGATCTAAGAAGTAAGCTCGTGATTGCCGAGAGTCAGCATAAGCATATTAATACTTTCTCTTCCTTGTTAGGAACCTCCCCACCTGCTGGTTCTGGCAGACCACTTGACCTATGAGGGTGAAGTT
>NW_021338083.1:0-260 GCF_001605985.2 Dendrobium catenatum
AATTTAGTCTGAAAGATCTCAAATTAGGGACATGATAAAGATTAGAATTTACCCCAAATATATGAATCATGTAATCAAGGATATAATATAAATTCTCATTTGAAATGATATGGATCAAGATTAAGCTTAAAAGAAAGCCAACTAGGAATTGATAGATATTAAAGCCTTGATTTGAATGAGATTGACTTGAAAGAGATTGATTTGGATTTGAATTTGAGAATTAAAAAACAATGATCTAATAAACTCAAAATTTTAATTAA
>NW_021338084.1:0-515 GCF_001605985.2 Dendrobium catenatum
GAAAAAGTGTCTGATTAAAAAATATTAAATACAAATTGGACACGTGTGTCCGACACACGTATCTTAAATATTTTGTGAATTTTTTTAAATATAATTTCTTGTATTTGGCGGGATTTAAACTAAATTTCTTATTTCATATCTACTACACCAAATCAACGTCCGCACTTAATACCCAATCATCGAATATTCTCATTTTCATTTCTTTTTGTTAGTGAAGTTACATTCTAAATTGACTATCTTTTAGTAAAAAAAAATTATGATGCACATATGTCTGACTGTTCCCTGTTGTTGTGGCTTTCTCATTGTTGTACTACACCAACCTCTCGATATGCACGAGAAAAAAGATTTTGGTCTCATACCTTGCCTTTAATAGGACATACAATTATTAGACATTAATATAAATATAAAAAAATGAAATAATTAAAAAAGTAAAATAATGGCAGAGCCGTAGTGGAGTAAGACCTGGTTTTAGATTTCTGCATGTTATCTTACTGTCAACTGCTAAGGCTCCTCCA
>NW_021338085.1:0-291 GCF_001605985.2 Dendrobium catenatum
GTAAGGGAACACACTCACTACATGAGAATAGTAACCACAAGTGAAATCAACGATCAACAAAAAGTCACAATGGTAACACCTAGCCTAGTTGGGTAGAACCCTATGAGGAGTGAAAGCAACCCTAGCGCATCCATAGGAGTACTCTGGAAGCTTAGAGCAACGTATGAATGGGAGGGTGGGTCGCCAAAAATTAGAAATGAGGACTAATCTTTCTTCAAAAAAATCCAAGCAAAGAAGGCAGTGATGTCGATATTCAGGACAGGATGCACTACATCACTAACAAAGATTATT
>NW_021338086.1:0-416 GCF_001605985.2 Dendrobium catenatum
AGACGACGAATACGCCCTCAGACTCGTTTTTTGGCTCATTTGCTCTAACTAGTCAACTAAACGGAATGAAATTTTAAACCTAGATTTAATTGATGAACATAAACATTGGGGAATTTAATTCACGGAAAATAACGCATTAAATAAAATGTTAAATTAACCTAAGTGTCCTAAGCAAGGTTTAGAGTTACACCTCGATTTAATGGACGGTTTGACCCATTTAATGGATGGTTGAGCTTGTAGATTGTCCAAGTGTAGATCCCTAGTTGACGCCGAGCCCCGAAACGCCACGAATCGCCTGGAATAAGCCTTGGATGGATTTGGTATTGAGCTCGCCGGAAGATCGTCGGCCACCGTTTTGAACGGCCGGATTTGAGTGGGGATGTGTTGGGAGATGCCTGGGGAGCTCAATGGAACAG
>NW_021338087.1:0-389 GCF_001605985.2 Dendrobium catenatum
TGTTGCGTGGCTTCAATGAGAGGGGGACAAAGGGCCTTAGGCTCAATTACTCTTTCACTTTTGAAGGGAGTTCTAAAACCATTTAGTGTATATGAAGATGTTTCTTGCTATGTTCCAAAGAGGCTATCAGTGTTTTCAGACCTATGATACCAACTAAAGATCAAGCAGAAATCAATATACTAAAGACAAAGTCTCCATCAAGTGTTCGAGACTACCCTCAAGAAGAAGAAATTAAAAAAAAAGATTAAATGGAATCTTGCCACTGCTTCAACACAACGAGGTGGTAAGATGACACAATGAGTTCGTGATATAGTTCATGATAAAAGTCGAGTGTGGAAGGTGAGGGGTACCCAAGCCCCATCTCCATCATTTGTTCCATGAAGGCCCAT
>NW_021338088.1:0-1430 GCF_001605985.2 Dendrobium catenatum
CTACCGCCGCGAATATTCCAGGACGCAACAATCTTAATCTTTTTAGAAAGCAATCTTCATTTGCTCGTTATTTATTTGTGCCTAAAAACCACACTTCATTAGATTAACTCCAACATAAAGAAGACTCAATATAGGTTACTCAATTCTCCTCTCAATAGCCACAATATTCTCTCATTCTCTAATTTTCTTCATCTTTATGCTCTTTTTTTCCCCTGGAAAGTTAAGGCTTAAGCCATTTCCATTAATCAGAAGAAGTTACAAAATGACATATATTAAAACATTACAAAAAAGGCTTACCAAAACACAGATTTTAAAACCAAAAAGAAATTACCAATCCCAACTGTAGTCAATCCAAATAGACCAAATGAAACCAAAGATTTAGAGAAGAAACATAAGCCCCAAGTTCGAGCCGGCTCGCGATCCGGCATGACTCGGTTGCACCCCTAACCCTGACTCGCCCATAGAAGAAACATCATACACTTCAGATTCAAATCTATTGCGCATTCTGGTTGCCAAAAGGCCTTCCAAGGATTGCAGCAAGAAAGAAGTTAAAAAACCTCCTAATATGTGAGAAAGAACTCATATTTGTCCAAGATTTTTATGCTTTTTGATCTTCCCCTTCAATCTAAACTAAATTAACACATGTTTGTTCTTTAATGCCGTAATTTTTCTGCAAAATCTGTCTAGGATTTTTACAGCTTTTGAATTATGCATTCCAAAACTTCTCAGAACTTTGCTCAAATACTCATTCTGTGACAGAAACAAACTTTTATATCCCTTATTTATGTTAATACTGATTCCCAATATTTTGCTTGCAGCTTCCAAACTATTGCTCTACTATATCAACCATATTGGCCTATTATGATCTTATGATCATCGTCGTTCGACTATAGTCCTCTTATAAATATCGCTTGACTACGGTCCTCTAACAATTGACACCTAACTACGGTCCTTAAGCCTAATCGCTTGACTATGGTCTTCTAACCACTATGGCCCAACTTCGATCCTCCAATAATTGCTAGTTTAATATGGTCATTCAACCATCTTTGATTAACTACGGTATCTATAGCCACTATCATCAGAATACAATTGCTTATCTATCGTCGCCCAATTACGATCATTCAACGATTATCACCCTTTTTTTTTGTCTTTTTGAATTTTTCCATGTAAAAACTAGTACTCTTGTATCTATTGCAACCTTTTTAGTATTATTATGTGCTTATTTTTTTTACAATGTTAAAATTTTGAACTTTTCCTCTCTCTCTCTATTGTCATGAATTTTTAATATGTAACAAAGCTATCCAAAGTTAAATTAAAAAGTTATCATAAAAGAGGCATTTCATGATATTCAAAATCCGATGGGATTATAACTGTTGCGTCCTGGAATATTCGTGGCGGTAGAGAAATATATGATTTAACGTCTTAACATT
>NW_021338089.1:0-212 GCF_001605985.2 Dendrobium catenatum
GATCAACCCAAGCCATCTTTTAATCCAGATCGAATTCAACCCGATTGCCACTTGCATAGGGTGCACCAGACCCAGACCTGCCTCCCATACCAAACCCAGGGTCTGGTCTGACCTGAATCGAGCTCAATCTGACTCAAACCAAGCAGGTTCGAGCCCAACCGAGCCACCAGATCGAACCCAGCTTCCCCAGGCCAATTTGACTCCACAATTGG
>NW_021338090.1:0-323 GCF_001605985.2 Dendrobium catenatum
ACAAATCAACCCGACTTTTTTTGAAGGATTGAAATTATGATTTTGAAGTCGAAGAATTTTCTGTAAAATGTGAAACTTAGCATGCTATATATTTATTCGCAAGCGAGTTTGCAACATATACAGAACGATTTGGCTTGACTCTTTTGCTCTACCAATCAAGTTGGAGGCAAAATGTCAAAGCTCGACTTAGAAGGAGGTTTCCTACGCTCACCTCTCTTTTAGCATGTCTTAATTGAGTTGGACACACTCACCCAAGGGACAAATGGGTAGAGGGACCAACGGAGAAAAAGGTAGTCAAAACTACCGATACAATAAAATTTATA
>NW_021338091.1:0-209 GCF_001605985.2 Dendrobium catenatum
CAAAGACTCCAAAGGCAATTGCATTTTGAGTTTTGCTAGTCCTCGTTATAATTGTGATGTTAATACTACTACCACTTTTGCTATTCTCTATGGTTTATAGTTGTGTTTGTCGCTTGACTGCATTAATAATATGGTGGAGGTTTATTCTTCGTATTTTTATCAATCGTTCATTTTAAGGAATGATAAGAGTTGTTCTCCTGATATGTTTT
>NW_021338092.1:0-267 GCF_001605985.2 Dendrobium catenatum
TTGGTCACGGCCCGGTGCGAGCGGGATTCATCCCGGGTCGGGTCGGGTCGTGACAATTCATACTACAACTCTTCAAAGATATAGCAAACTTAATCAACTGCCCTTCTATGCTTAAAGGCCAAGCCCAAATTGACACTTTCTCTCTCATACCAAACCATCCATACTTTTACTTTAACTCCTTAAGCATTTTGTTGAACATCTAGGCTTCGTATGAGACTGCTTTCTTACTACTTAAAAAGCAGTTTTCTAGTATTAAAATTTTAATTT
>NW_021338093.1:0-230 GCF_001605985.2 Dendrobium catenatum
CAATAATCAATCGATAATCAATGCAATAATCAATATTAAAGAAATCTAGAGTAATCATATCAATGGTCATGCACATATCAATTCAATCTATCAATTCCGGGAAAATCAGTAATCGTACGAAAATCGGGCAGAGTAACGGCAGTCGGTAAAATGTACACAAAAATCCTGCAAAAAGGCACAATTTCCAAATCTCTCCAAATTACAGAAGAATATCTATGACATCAATACAA
>NW_021338094.1:0-756 GCF_001605985.2 Dendrobium catenatum
AAAGTTTTTTTAAAAAAAAATTAAACAAGAAAAAAATGTGTAATTAAACTGTCATGAAATATATGGAAGACAATATGAGAACTAAATATGAAGAAATATATAGATATTTAGGACAAGTTAGGACAAAAGAGTTTTTTACGGGGAGCAAAAAAAATTTTTTAGGAGGGGCAAAATATTTTTTTTTACTCTCCTATAATTTTTTTTTTTAATTTTTACTCCTATAAAAAAAAATTTTTTTTGGGGGGGTCAATTGCCCCCCTAACTAATATGTGGTTCCGCCCTTGCTTGCAGAATGATTTTTCCTATTTTCTTGATCTCGAGGAAGATCATAAGTGTGGCCCAAGATAAGAAGCTCACCAGAGCAAAGCCTGCACTAGCTACTAGTTCTAAGAAGGATGAGCTACCCACTCCCCCAGCTAATTCTGGAGCCTGACTTGTTTGTGTTCGTCACGACTGCTAGAATAAGTGCATCGGAGATTGTAGCCGTCATTATGAACACAACCAAGTCGGGCTCCCAAAAACTGTGACGAGCTCATCCTTCTTAGAACCAGCGCCGCCTTTTCTCTCCTCAGCTTTTAGAAAGCATATATAAGCGATTATGTTTTAGATAATAATGGAGGAAGATAAACTACAGTTTAATTTTGCTAGCTGATCTTCTCACCAAAAGATTTGTTTAACCATTAGCCTAGGGCTGTCAATATTTGACACGACACGAAAATCCGACCCGGACCCGACTCGAAAATTTCGGGTTCGGGT
>NW_021338095.1:0-215 GCF_001605985.2 Dendrobium catenatum
TCATGCACGAAAGGAAAGTGAGCTGTAGAAAAATACAAATGGGTGATTCGTAAAGTGACGGAGAAGGGCAAATCCTATTTATAGCCGCGTGCTTTGTTAGCGGCTAGCGTGGACGGGTAGGCGGCGGTCGCGGCCGAGTCCGACGGCAAAGCTGATGAATTTTAGCAAAATTGTTTAAAAAAAAAAATCCGCACCATTGAATTTACACTAAAATT
>NW_021338096.1:0-449 GCF_001605985.2 Dendrobium catenatum
CGGCTTCAACAGTGCTCGACTTGACTCACATGAACCCAGTGGGGAGGGCCATAGGGTCTGGCTTTGGTCAATTTGACCAAGAAGTCAACTCTTTACGAGCCGGGTACCTGTGGGGCAAAATCGAGTGTCAACAGGCTCACTCATTTGCACTTCTTTACGGCGAAAGTTGGAGTCAAAGCTTTTGGTTTGTAGGTGAAACGATCAATACTCAAATTCTGAAGACTTAGACGAAAAGTAGCTTAGTTGGTGATGATAGCAATGACTTATCAAGCAAATTGGAAGGCTTGCTAAAACATAAGCATCAACAAAAGTAGAAGAAAGGTAAAATGTTAAGAATGTTAAGATTTCTTCTGGCATTATTTTCATTGAATGTAGGAAAGCTGAAAACATAAAAAATCAGTGCCCTAATTTGAGAACTCTAAAAGTTCATTAGGGATGTTAAGCCCTTA
>NW_021338097.1:0-251 GCF_001605985.2 Dendrobium catenatum
ATCACTTTTTTAAAACATTACATAACCCCTCATATTTGTAGATATAAAAGGGGAATACAAATTGACACAACATTTAATTCTCATAGGAATCCAAACAACACAAGCCATGGAAAAGCCCCCTTGCTTTTCACGGAAAAAACAGCCCAGCCAGGGAACCGAGGAAACAACCACGGGAACCCAAGAGGCCGCACGGGACCGAGGCGCCAAAAGCCACGGGAAGGCCCCCAGTTCGGAAAACCAGTAGCCACCAT
>NW_021338098.1:0-321 GCF_001605985.2 Dendrobium catenatum
TTCTAACTCTAATCCTAGAGTCCTTACCCCCCACCCCACGAATATTTCAAATAAGAGACTTAACCATTAGAACTACCTTTAATTTTATCTTGAGTTCTAGGGGTGTCAATTCGGGTCAACGGGTCGGGTTCGGGTCGAACCCGAAACTGACCCGGCACTGTTCGGGTCAACCCGAACCCGACCCGTTTTTCAAAACGGGTCAGGTTTCTGGACCCGAACCCGACCCGATTCGGGTCCGGGTCAACCCGACCCGAAACGAATGACCCGGAATTGACCAAAAATTGCTAATTTTCGGGTCAAAAATCGGGTCAATCTCAGGTT
>NW_021338099.1:0-257 GCF_001605985.2 Dendrobium catenatum
TCCAAATTTATCTTTTCAATCTTTTGGGAGTTATCCTTAATTTTATTTTTTCAATTTTTGGCTTTTCAAAATTTCCAATTTCATCAAAAACAACATGTGTGGACTCTTCAATTTTCAAAGTTCTTTTATTGAACACTCTAAAAGATTTTCAAACACTTGAGTATCCAACAAAAATTCCCTCATCTAATTTTGGATAAAATTTTCTTAAGGCAAATTTTCTATTATTATGAATGAACACCTTGCATCCAAAAACATGC
>NW_021338100.1:0-299 GCF_001605985.2 Dendrobium catenatum
GAGGGAGCAGGATCGCGAGAGCCAACGATCGGAGAAAGGGCAGCGGCTTCAAGGTCGGAGGAGGGAGGAGTGGCTGTGTGGGATCGGAAGCTTGGAGAGGAGTCGTGGAGAGATTCGGGAAACAGAGACGAGAGAGCGAATGGAAGAAGTGAGTGTGTCGTCGAAGCTCCCCCTTCGGCCTCTATTTATGGGCGCTGAGAGGAGCGGAATCGAGGAACTATCGCAGGATTTGCGCCGAATTTGCGGAGAAGCGACTCGAGCGGCGCCGTTCTGCAGTACTTCGGCGGGATTCCTGCAGA
>NW_021338101.1:0-215 GCF_001605985.2 Dendrobium catenatum
TTTTGTTGACACATTTATATGAGTTGATGCCTTCATTAAGATTTTTATACACACTTTGGTGTTGTGTTAAGTCATAAACCCTTTAGTCGCTTAATATAGGGAGTTTGTAGTTAGGTCGACAGCTTGTTATAAAATTATTTTATGCTGCATGAGGGGTGTCAATGAAAGACAAAATTCAATAACTTGACCTGTATTGGCCCAAAAAATTCAGGTTC
>NW_021338102.1:0-266 GCF_001605985.2 Dendrobium catenatum
CACCATTTGAATTTAACTTCTAGATGGGTCCTATCGCGATAGATCCTTAAATTGAGATGATGCATCATTAGTTAGGGATAGTGCAGACCCCACAACAATCTCTTCCTCTTAAGAGATTGTGGAAATATAATTTACATTGATTGGGCCTTGCCACCTGGACTTATTATTTTGAAGGAAATCATATTATTTCTCAAGTGTAATGGGTCAGAATATTCAAGATTGTTGATCCATCTTTTTAATGAAAATTGACCTCTACTTTAAATAAA
>NW_021338103.1:0-282 GCF_001605985.2 Dendrobium catenatum
CCAAGCATCATAAGTCACGGATTTCCCCATTGCTTTTTCACGAAAAAATGGCCCAGTCAAAGAACCGAAGAGGCAGCCACGGAACCGAAGAGGCCCGCACAGAACCAAGGCGTCAAAATGCACGGAAAAACCCCCCAGCTCGGAAAACCAGCAGCCAGCCGGAAACCCGAGGAGAAAAGGCACGAAATTAATCCAGCATAGGAAGCCCAAACACAGCCACGGATTCCCAAGAGACAAGGGAATATTTTTAAAGAAGAAAGGGGAAGGAGAAGGGACAAGTCC
>NW_021338104.1:0-1479 GCF_001605985.2 Dendrobium catenatum
TTTCTCTCACTATCTTACACTCCCTTACTCTTTCTTGCTCTCTCTCTCTCTCACTCTCTCCGTCTCCCTCTCTCTCTCTCTCCCTCTCTCTCTATCCCTATCTCTCTCTTGCTTTCTCCCTTGTACTCCCTTGCTCTTTCTTGCTCTCTCTCTCTATATCTCTCTCTCCCTCCCGCTCTCTCTCACTCTCTCCCTCTCCCTCTCTCTCTCTCCCTCTTTCTCTCTCTATCCCTCCCCCTCTCTCTCTCTCCCTTTCTCACTCTTGCTCTCTCTATTGCACTCCCTTGCTCTGTCTTGCTTTCTCTTTCTCTACCTCTCTCTCTCTTCCTCTCTCTCTTGCTCTCTCCCTTGCTCTCACTTTCTCTTTCTCTCTCTCCCTCTCTCTCTCTCTCTGTTGCACTTCCTTGCTCTATCTTGCTCTCTCTCTCTCTCTCCCTCTCTCTCTCCCTCTCTTTCTCTTGCTCTCTCCCTTGCTCTCTCTTTCTTTATCTAGCTTGCCCTTTCTCTAGCTGGCTCTCACTTGCTCTCTCTCTCGCTCTCTCCTCTCTCTCCCTCTCCCCCTGTTGCACTCCCTTTCTCTTTCTTGCTCTCTCTCTCTCTCCCTCTCTCTCTCTTGCACTCCCTTGCTCTTTCTTGCTCTCTTTCTCTCTCTCTCCATCTCTCCCTCTCTCTCTCTCTATCTCTCTCTCTCCCTCTTTCTCTCACTTTCTCCCTCTCCCTCTCACTCTCTCCCTCTCTCTCTTGCTCTCTATCTTGCTCTTTCTCTAGCTTGCTCTCACTTGCTTTCTCTCTCTGTCTCTCTCTCTTCTTGCACTCCCTTTCTCTTTCTTGCTTTCTCTCTCTCTCTCTCCATCTCTCTCTCTCTTGCACTCCCTTGCTCTTTCTTGCTCTCTCTCTCTCTCCCTCTCTCTTTCTTGATCTCTCTCTCTCTCTCTCCCTCTCTCCTTCTCTCTCTCCCTCTCTCTATCTCTATCCCTCTTTCTCTCTCTCTCTCTCTCTCTCTCTCTCTCTCTCTCTCTCCCTCTCTCTTTCTTGCTCTATCCCTTGTTTTCTCTTGCTATCTCTTATTCTTTCTCAAGCTTGCTCTTTCTCTAGCTTGCTCTTACTTGCTTTCTCTCTCTATCTATCTCTATCGCTTTTGCTCTCTCACTCTCTCTTTCTTTCTCCCCCTCTCTCCATCTCTCTCTCTCTCTCTCTTGCTCTCTCTCTATCTCTTACTCTCTCTCTCTTGCTCTCTCTCTATCTCCCTCTTTCTATATCACTCTTTCTCTCTCTCCCTTTCTCTCTCTTGCTCTCTCCCAAACTCTCTCTCTCTCTCTCTCTCTCTCTCTCTCTCTCTCTCTCCCCCCTTTCTCTCACCCTCTTACACTTCCTTGCACTTTCTTGCTCTCTTTCTCTCTCTCACTCACTCTATCTCTCTCTCTCGCTCTCCCTCCCTCCCTCTCTCTCTCTCCCTCTCACTCTCTCTCTCTGTCCCTC
>NW_021338105.1:0-210 GCF_001605985.2 Dendrobium catenatum
CATTTGCAAACCTTTGCGCATTCCTTTTGATTTTTGTTCTTTTTATATAATTTTCAAGAGTAATTGATACCAACTCTTTCCAAGATCAATAATCTAAAATATCAAATTTTTCTAAGTGCATAAATATCACTTGAACAAAGAAATACAAAATAAGAAAGTATCTAAATTGCAATAATAATATTAAATTTTATATAGTCTAAATGAATAGAC
>NW_021338106.1:0-499 GCF_001605985.2 Dendrobium catenatum
GAGGTGGAGCTTACGCGTGGGAGTTGGAAGAAGACCATTGTCGACATGCTGAATTGGTAGAGACTGTCCGTTTCCCACAAATACCTGATCTCTGCCGGAGTAGGACGTGGATTGGTGTATGGGAGCAGAGTCGGGTGTGAGGTGAGCTGATGCCCCACTATCCAAGTACCATGGTGAAGATTCAAAATATGTTAGAAGAGCCACATTGGAGTTAGAAGCTGGAGCTGTGTAGTTGAAGTTTCCTCTATGCCAACAATTTACTGCAGAGTGCCAGCGTTTTCCACAGATTTGACAATCTTCTTCAAATCTAGGTGAACGCGTGGTGGTCCGATTGGCATTAGTGGAAAAAGATCATCCGCATCCTCGGTTAGACGAAAAATGAGATCGACCTTATCCACGGTTGGAAAATAGAGCAGTAGGTGCATCAGTAGAAGAGGCAGTGGAAAAGGAGAGATCTCGAATGGCATCAGTTGATTGATGAACCTCCTCACTGCGAAGA
>NW_021338107.1:0-266 GCF_001605985.2 Dendrobium catenatum
CATTCTCATCACGCGGTCCAAATCCACTTACCCCGAATATACTAAAGGTAATTAAATTAATTCATAAACAAATCTTTGATTTGAATTTCGTTTGTGTAAATATTATTGTAATATGTTGTATGTATAATGTAGCCGGACCTAACAGCTCCAGGAGTTGAAATTTTAGCAGCATGGTCACAACATAATAATCCTAAAGTACCATATAACATTTTATCAGGCACATCAATGTCATGCCCTCATACAACAGGTGTTGCCGCCTATGTCAA
>NW_021338108.1:0-802 GCF_001605985.2 Dendrobium catenatum
CATGCATCCAATTGGTCCCAAAGGGGAACTCACCAAATGAAAATTTACATTAGGCCCTACTTGCCCGAGCCTATGAAGAAAAGTCGTTCCTCATGGGAGAGGGTGGCAACGATTGACCTCATCAACGTCCAAGCATCTCACCACTCTTCTCATGGAAGAATGATAATCATCATAGCGATGAAAGTGCTTTAAGACCACTTGAAGGTGAAAATGACACACCAAGGAGGGGGTGGGGGTTGATTTGGTTATTTTTTTTTTTAAATCTTTATGCTTAAAAACCAAAATGAGATACGTTGAAGCTTTTATGAGAATAAACAATTAAAAAAAACCAAAAGCAAATACTTTATTTTTTTATTTTTAATATTTTAGAAAATAATCTATTTTTCTTTTTCTTTTTTGAATTTCAAAACAAAATTTTAACCAGAGATCTATTACCCGGAACACTTTCACAAAGTTAACCAAAAGAAAACCATAGTATTGAAAATAAATTGCAAGAAAAGTAAAGTGCAGAAAAATAAAAATACACAAACCATATTTAAAGTGGTTTAGTCGAATCGACATATATATGTCCTTTCCCCAAAGGTCCCCCTCTTTAGGTATTGCACTAACTTAGTCTCCTTCAGCACACTACTAGGCGGAGATGCCCTTCTCCCTTTTCTAGCTGGAGAATGACCTTTAGAGACTCTAAAGAATCTCCCTTCTTTCCATCTCTTAACCCGATGGAGATGTAGTCTCTCCTTTAGCTCCTCACTCTGATGGAGATGTTGATCCCTCTTTTCACCTCCAAACCTGACAGAGATGT
>NW_021338109.1:0-205 GCF_001605985.2 Dendrobium catenatum
TGTAAGTTTAGAATTGGAAGAGCTTAAGAAGGAACATAAAATTCTTAGAAAA
Organism: Dendrobium catenatum; assembly: GCF_001605985.2. Taxonomy (NCBI): domain Eukaryota; kingdom Viridiplantae; phylum Streptophyta; class Magnoliopsida; order Asparagales; family Orchidaceae; genus Dendrobium; species Dendrobium catenatum. The sequence continues at coordinate 53 of NW_021338109.1, forward strand.
GAACATGCATTAATAGATGACAACCACATGAAACTACTTGACGAATATAATGACTTGAATAAGAATTTTGAGAATTTAAAATCATCCTATGCTGATCTTGAAAGAGATTTTAAAATTTTTAAGGATGAATCTGAGAGCAAAATATATCGAATC
>NW_021338110.1:0-306 GCF_001605985.2 Dendrobium catenatum
GACCAATAATTCAGTATATTTTTATGGTTATGTCAGGCATGCATGCATCCATATAATGGCCTATTTTATAAGTTTTCTCAGTTATTCCCTCCACCGAATGCGCCGAGAAGAAAATTTTATTAATTGTGTGGCCGACGACGCTTACGAATCACCAACGGTCAAAGTCGTCGTACTTCGGCCGAATCGAACAGGACTGAAGAATTAATGGTTTAGGCTTCCAGAGATTATTCTGTGTTTATTATAATTTTTATTTAATCATATTTTTTTATTATTTAAAAACAATTATATTAAAAAAAAATTTGCGAG
>NW_021338111.1:0-206 GCF_001605985.2 Dendrobium catenatum
ATCTGGTGCAAAATTTCGCTTTTTCTGGATAACCGGCTTACATGCTGGATTTATTTTGAGGGAATGCATAATTATCTCCGAGTCGACTCCTGGCATATCTGCTGGACTCCATGCAAAAATGTCCTGATTTTTACGTAGAAAATCTACGTATTCTCTCTTCTCCTCCTCCGAGAGCATGGATCCGACCTGTACTATTTTGGATGGGT
>NW_021338112.1:0-323 GCF_001605985.2 Dendrobium catenatum
TTTTGAATATTTTCTAGAAATTTTTCACTTTGAGTTTTTAAAATTTTTCGGGGTTTTTATTGAATAGAAAATTATATAGATGTTAAAAAAATACTGTTGTAATACAATAGAAGTCTTAAAATATTATTTTACACGATCTTTGGTAATATGATAATTTTTTTGAAAATGTTCATTTTTATCTAGTTAGATTTTCTGTTGTCTACCACTGAAATTTTGATACATATTCAATTACTCTCTAATTATTATAATGTGATGATGTATGTGTATATGTGATTAAATTATATCTGTTGGAAGTTATAAGGGGTCAAAATTTTTTGAGATTC
>NW_021338113.1:0-251 GCF_001605985.2 Dendrobium catenatum
AGGAAACTCAAGCCCCTTTTATAATAGTAGTATAGATTTGTTAGAACAACTAATTCTTGTCTAATTATATCAATATTATGTTTGGTGTAATGTGGATTCCTTTTTCCTGGAGGGTACCATTGGTACATTTATTTACTTTATATACTATAGATGTCATGTCATGCATGATTATTTTTCAGCTAGTATACTTTAAATTTATTAAATTATATATACTTACCTTGAAAGTTTGTTAGGGATGTTAAGCCCTATAG
>NW_021338114.1:0-309 GCF_001605985.2 Dendrobium catenatum
CAAATTCAATCTTTTAATCGAGTTGATTAGCATGCATTATATTAGAAACTAATTTAAAAATTTTTAAACCCTTAATTGCATTTGCTTAAGCATCAAACCCAACATAAGTCAAAGGGGCCAATTACGATCTGATCTAGATGTCGGTCCCGTTCTCAAATACCTTTCTTAAATAACGTCCCGACCACTCTACATAAATTGACCGGACTCATAATTTTAAATCGTTTAGGTGGTTTAGCTGGCACCCCAATGCAGGCCGGGGTAAGACCAGATTTGCATTGCACTAGCTAAGTTCGGCTCACTTTTTAGTAC
>NW_021338115.1:0-223 GCF_001605985.2 Dendrobium catenatum
CTAGAAACCTTAGAAAATTTCTATGGAGCTATACATACACTCAATAGGGGTGAAACTCAAACACCTTAAACTTAGTGACATTTTGAACCATAATTTTAAATTTAACTGAGTTTTTGAAGCTTATTAGATTAGAAAATTATCCTTCTCAAAATTCAGCCCATTTAAGGACTCAAAAAATTTAAAAACTATAATAAATCAAATTTTAATCCAAAAAATACAAATA
>NW_021338116.1:0-401 GCF_001605985.2 Dendrobium catenatum
GAAGAGAAGGAGAAGGAGAAAGGGGAAAAGGAGATTCGTCACCTCCTCGACCACCGCCGGAGCTCTTCCTGCCGCCTGAAGACGCGGAACTCTGCCGGATTTTCCGGAAACTCCAGGAATTCGCAGAATTTTGTAAACTTCTTGGAAGAAACAAATTGTATTTGGATTATCCCAACTTGTGGGACGAATCCGCCATTTGTAATCTACAGAAACACTAGTAGAACCTTGCAACTGGGCGAGGCCCCGTGGTTTTTTCCCTTTTTTGGTTTTCCACGTATAAATCCCAGTGTACATTTTCTCTTTACTATTTGTGTGTTAAACTTACGTGCAACGCTCGAACGCGAATTTACAAACTCTACCGCCCCGTATTTTCTAACACGCAACAGTTTGGCGCCGTCTGT
>NW_021338117.1:0-249 GCF_001605985.2 Dendrobium catenatum
TTAGAACTCCTGTTTATGGTTACTTTTTATTGAGAAATTTTTTTTTCACAATTCACCCCCCTCTTGTCATTTAGTAATTTCATCCCATCGCGTTGAGTCGCGACGGATGAATCCGTGATCTAGTTTTGGAATTTATTTTCATGCTTTCTTCCAATAAATAGACATACAGAAAATACAGAGCAACTATAAACATCCAAATATACAGAAATTCTTCCAATATTTTCTTCTTTATTTCATCAAAATAATCAA
>NW_021338118.1:0-495 GCF_001605985.2 Dendrobium catenatum
AGATCTCCTGTTTTCCTCTGTTTTTGGGCTATTTCCTACTGTGGACAGCAATAAATCTGCTGCAGTTTACTGATTTTGGCTAGGAACACTTGTGAATACAAGTGTTTCCTATCAGATACCTTCGCAACGACCAAGCTCCAGTCGGATGTGAATGAGGTGTGAATTCGAATGCGACAGGAAGGAACATCGTCGAAGGAAGTGATTCGGCAAGAAGGAATGTTGTCGAAGGAGGCAAAGAAGTTATTTAGCGACTCTAGCCGACAATGCGCGGAGGCGAAGTTGTAGGAGAGTTAAAGGGCGGAGAAGAGCAGTCAAAGAATAGAACGAACACATGAAGCGGATGCACAATCAATCGGTTAGATAGGGTAGTTTGCGACAGATTTTTAGCTCCAACTTTGTGGCGGAAAATCCGCCACAAAAAAAAATCATCGAAAATTTTCATCGTAGATTCGTCGTCATTTTTATAAAAAATAATCCACTGTAAAGTCCGCCGCA
>NW_021338119.1:0-3833 GCF_001605985.2 Dendrobium catenatum
TGTCACTGTATTCAGGCCATACAGCACGTCGCTTCCAAGGGACACCCTAGCATTAACACTATTTCTTAAAGGATTCATGTCATTATTGTTCGACAAGTTTTACGCTGGCTATCGACTATCTAACGCAACCCTCCACTTTTTTCATCCAGGACTTGGGACCTGACAACGGCAGTGTTGATATGAAGTAAATAACCGCTGAAGGCCCGATGATGGCGGGTGTCCAGTGGCATTTTGCAAAAATAATATGCCTCTATACTGAAGTGTATTGATATTCGATATCCCTGAGTTAAAGGGCTGGAGTAGTGTGCTATGCTGATGTTATGACGATACACGTATAATATCAATTGAGTTGAGGCATGATGAAGACCAAATTAAAACCTTTCTTTGAAGAAGAAGTTGTAAGAGATGTTTGTGTGCAGTAGAGAAGAAGTCACTTAAATCCACTAAGAATTTTTGACTGTTTTGAAGTTATTTGTTGATTGATGATGGTAGCTTGTATGAATAACGCCATTGTACTTTTAATTTCAATTTCTTGTGAAAAGAAATGTACATCTGAATTTGAATTTATGTAACTCCATTGATATTGTATATGAAGTTAAAAACTTATCCCTTGGATGAAGTTGAATTGTTATTGCTTCTTTGAGACATACTTTGATGTATTGCCCCCCATATTTTTGGAGGCACTGTTAGACTACTAAGATTTTTATATTAGTGATGATTTTATCAATCACTTTGCTTTCATGAGATCTTCTTTAGAGAGAATGTTTACTTAAAACATTGCTCGATGATGCTGACCTCTTTAGAAGAGATTGCGAAAATCCACTAAGGATGTATGACCTATCTGAGGTTGTATATCAGAGCCTTGCTCGATGACGTTAACCTATATGGAAGAGGTCGAGAGAATCCAACAAGAATGTGAGACCTATCCAAGGTTGTATATCAGAGCCCTGCTCCATGATGTTAACCTATATGGAAGAGGTCGAAAGAATTCAGCAAGGATGTAAGACCTCTCCGAGGTTGTATGTCAGAGCCCTGCTCGATGATGTTAACCTATATGGAAGAGGTCGAAAGTATTCAGCAAGGATGTAAGACCATTCCAAGGATGTATGTTAAAGCCCTGCTCGATGACGTTAACATATATGGAAGAGGTCGAGAAAATTCGTCAATGATGTGAGACCTTTCTGAGGTTGTATGTCAGAGCCCTGCTCGATGACGTTAACCTGCATGGAAGAGGTCGAGAGAATCCACCAAGGATGCGAGATCTTTCTGAAGTTGTATGTCAGAGCGCTTTGCTCGATGAAGATAACATGTATGGAAGAGGTCGAGAAAATTCGCCAAGGATGTGAGACCTTTCCAAGGTTGTATGTCAGAGCTCTGCTTGACAACATTAACCTGCATGGAAGAGGTCGGCAGAATCCACCAATGATGTAAGACCTTTTCGAGGTTTTATGTCAGAGCACTGCTCGATACGTTAACCTGTGTGAAAGAGGTCGAGAAAATCCATCAATGATATAAGACCTATCCGAGGTTGTATGTCGGAGCCTTTGCTCGATGACATTAAACTGTGTGGAGGAGGTCAAGAGAATCCACCAAGCATGTGAGACCTATCCGAGATTTTATGTTGGAGCTTTTGCTCGACGATGTTAACCTGTGTGAAAGAGGTCAAGAAAATCCACCAATGATGTGAGACCTATCCGAGGTTGTATATCGGAGCCTTTGCTCGATGACATTAACCTATGTGGAATAGGTCGAGAAAATCCACCAAGATGTGAGACCTATCCGAGGTTGTATGTCAGAGCACTTTGCTCGATGATGTTAACCTGTGTGGAAGAGGTCGAGAGAATTCAGCAAGGATGTAAGACCTTTCCGAGGTTGTATGTCAGAGCCTTGCTCGATGAAATTAACCTATATGGAAGATGTCGAGAAAATTCGCCAAGGATGCAAGACCTTTCCGAGGTTGTATGTCAGAGCCCTGCTCGATGACGTTAACCTGCATGGAAGAAGTCGAGAGAATCTACCAAGGATATGAGACCTTCCCGATGTTGTATGTCAAAGCGCTTTGCTTGATGACGATAACCTGTATGGAGGAGGTCGGGAGAATCCAGGAAAGATGTGAGACCCATCCAATATTGTTTGTCAGAGCCTTGTTCGATGACGTTAACCTATATAGAAGAGGTCGAGAAAATCCAGCAATAATGTGAGACCTTTCCAAGGTTGTATGTCAGAGCCCTACTCGGTGATAATAACATGTGTGGAAGAGGTCTGGAGAATCCACCAAGGATGCGAGACCTTTCCGAGGTTGTATGTCAGAGCGCTTTGCTCGATGACGTTAACCTGTATTGAAGAGGTCGAGAGAATCCACCAATGATGTAAGATCTATCAGAGGTTATATGTCAGAGCATTTGCTCGATGACGTTAACCTGTATGGAAGAGGTCGAAAGAATCCATCAAGGATGTGAGACCTATCCGAGGTTGTATGTCAGAGCCTTTACTCGACGACTTTAACCTGTGTGGAAGAAGTCGGGAGAATCCACCAAGGATGTGAGACCTATCTGAGGTTGTATGTCGGAGCCTTTGCTCGATGACATTAACCTGTGTGGAAGAGGCTGAGAAAATCCACCAAGGATGTGAGACCTATCCGATGTTGTATGTCGGAGCCTTTGCTCGATGACGTTAACCTGTGTGGAAGAGGTCGAATCGAATCCCCCTGTGATTAATTTTGCTTTAATTGGGAGGGGGCGAACGCCGTGTGTATCCCGAATCAAAGGTAAAGAAGGGTCTATCTTTAAACCGTTATTGTCTTTTTGAGGTCGAGATTAAGACATTGCCCATGGAGAAGAAGTCCAGCAAGGGACTGTATAAATATTGCAATTGATTGGAAGTATTCTTGCATTTGCTCGGATTTTTCTGAAATATCATCTTGATGTTGAAAGTATTGGTGGATCTATTTAACCATGGTTGGAGTCAAAGTTGCCCCCCAGTCCGCATCTGATTCTTATGAAATTGATGCTATGAGTGATCTTTTGAGATTGGAGCACTAATTACCCCCCAGTCGGGAATCAAATTCTCATAGACGGCGCCAAACTGTTACGTCTAGGAGTATTAGCGGCGGTAGAGAAACATATAGTTTAACGTCTTAGCATTGTACGAAAATCTAGCATGCAATCATATTAGAGAGTGTAGCATTCATAGGAGACACCAATATTTTTATATGGAAAACCCCTGAAAAGGGGGAAAAATCACAGGGCCTAGCCTAGTTTGAATGAATCCACTAGTATTGTAGTTGATTACAAATGAGGTCCTTCATAAAGGGAAGGCCTTAGCTTGATGTACATCTAATATAGTACATTACATGATGAGAATACAAAGCATCACTGTTGATGTGTTGTTTGGTCTGCAGGATTGTAGTCGGTGTGCGACGTAAGTTGGAAGGACCATTGTCGGCGGACGACGGAGGTTGGAAGGACTGTAGTCGGCAGGCGACATAAGTCAGAAGGACCGTAGTCGGAGGACGATCACTCAACTCGATAACGAGCTCGAGCACTCAACTCGATAACGAGCTCGTCTGTTAAACGAGCCCGAGTTCGAGTGATGAGGCTTGACTCGAGAACAAGCTCGAGTGCGAAAGGTAGAACCATGAAGGCATGGAAGGCTAAGGGAAAAACTGTGGGACCAGAAGCAGAAGTAGGAGGAATCGCAAGCACATAAGTGGAAGCAGGAGCGCAAAAGCGGAAGCTTGGATGCAAAATTGTGTGGAACCACAGACGCGGAAGTTGGAATCGAAATCTAACAAATATTGTTAGATCTCCTCCTTCAAAGCCTGTTCATTCCAT
>NW_021338120.1:0-393 GCF_001605985.2 Dendrobium catenatum
AAGAGCGAGCACACGAAGAAGATAATGAGATATGGTTGTGGATAGTGCAAGGAATCGATGCCATTTTCGATTCTGGATTCAGAGAGTGGAAGATCGGAGACAAAAGGGGGAGGTCGTCGTGGATAGTGAGGACTGGGGAGTTGATGGTGCGAGGATAAGGAACGTTTCTGTAAAAATATTAGTCTCGAGTTAAAAATAGTTACACTATTTTTTATTTATTTTTTGCTAAAACAAATGAATAAAATGAGATTGTTTTGTTTTGTTGTTCTATCTTTTCATAAATTTTAAATAAAATTACAGAATTATATTTATCAACTGTCTGTTATATAAACTTATAAGAGATTGGATAAAATTAGTTAATTTTAATTCAGAAATATAAGTTGATTATTATAT
>NW_021338121.1:0-260 GCF_001605985.2 Dendrobium catenatum
ATAGGTGTGAGCTATATGTCCCAAAAATCCACAATTATTACATTTAATATTAGGAAAAATATTCCTAAGTTTTCTTCCATTTGATTGTCTCCTAAGGGATTTCATAAATTTAGGATAATATTTAGGATTTATAAAATCTTCAAGTTTAGGGGGATTCCTATTATCCTCGAGAGCTCTTATTGTCAATTTATAAAATGAATTTATATCTTCCAAGATTCGATTTGTATAATTGATTCGATATGTTTTGCTCTTAGATTCAT
>NW_021338122.1:0-1461 GCF_001605985.2 Dendrobium catenatum
AAGGAGAGTTACTTTTGTAATAGTTCAATACCTGAAGAGGGAATCTTCAGGGAGTGGATGTAGATCGTGTTTGACCGAACCACTGTAAATCATTATGTCATTTTATTTTCTACACTTTAGTATTTCTGGTTGAGAATATTATTTATGAAAAAAGTATAAAAATCATTTTTCTATCAAAAAACAAAGATATTTTTTAAATTACCAATTCACCCCTCCCCCCTCTTAGTTAGCTTGGGACAATTGCTTAGGTTTAACAACCTATAGAGAATCAACATAAAATTCATGCATAAGTACTTGATTTATATTAGTGGGTTTAATTATCAATATAAAGTCAGAATAGTTCACTTCTCTGCTAAGTCCATACCTAATCCTAACACCCTCACTTGGTTCACCTAAAATTAATTCTTTAGGGTGATTCCTAGAAAATTTCCATTCTCTAGGCAAAGGGTTTTTTTATTCAATATTTTCTTCAAAAATTATCTTTTCAATTCCTTAGGAGATATTTTTAATATGATCTTCTTCTAACTTTAGCTCTTCTGAAATGCCAGATTCATAAAACTAAACATGTGTGGTCTCCTCAACTACTAAAGTTCTCTTATTAAAAATCCTATAGGATTTACTTCATCAGATTTTGCATCAAATTTTCCTAAAGGAGTTTTGACATTATTATGAATAAATATCTTACATCCAAAAACATGTAAATATGAAAGATTAGCACTTTACCTCCTATACATACATTGCTAACTAGTCAAAAACATTCGTATGAATGACTTCTAATAGTTTGTTAGTTATAAGATCCTTAATATAATGAAGGAGGACTTCGCCTATTTTTTGAATTGACATGCATCACATAGGTGATCCTTAGTAAAATCTAGTTTAGGTATTTCTCTAACCAATACCTTTTCGGTAATTTTTCTAAGATTTTTCATGCTTGCGAGACAAAGTCTTCTATGCCATAACCATGATTCATCAATAATTTTTTTTAGACAAAAAGCATTAGAAGATTTAATAAACTTCAAATCAAGCATGTACACATTATTTATCCTATTTCCATTAAATAAATTTATTCCATTTTGGCTTATTATGCAACTAATGAGAAAACATTTTACACTATAACTTTTATCACATAGCCAACTAATAATCAACAAGTTAAGATTTAAGCCTTCTACTAATAATACATTTTCAACAAAAAAAATTATTCAAATTTCCAATCATATATGTGCCTATAACTTTTCTAGTGGTATTGCCTCCCAGTATAATCTTGCCTCCATTCCTGGCTTCTAGTGATATGAATTGTGTCGTATCTCAAGTCATATACTTCGAACATCCACTGTCCAGGCACCAAATGCTCTCATGAGTTCTTATATCATATAATTTCTATAAGATAATCAAATGTTAGACTTGGGAACCCAAATAAGTTTGGGTTCTCATCTTAGTAATAATAATCTAGATGCATATTTG
>NW_021338123.1:0-225 GCF_001605985.2 Dendrobium catenatum
GATGCTGCGCGGGTCGATAAGTGAATTCTAGTTCGAAACTGATCCTTCTATACGGATCAATAGAAGTCGACAGGGTTCAAACCTTTAAACGAATACACAGTTGTGGCGATCAGTGTATTTGTTTCAATACATTCATATTAGACCTCCAAGGCCTACAATCAAAAGAATTCACTAAACAAAAGGCATGAAGCCTATGAGAAGTCCGATCCTCCTAAGCAAGCAAAT
>NW_021338124.1:0-1247 GCF_001605985.2 Dendrobium catenatum
CCTCATGAGAGCATATGGTACCTGGATAGCGGATGCTTAAAGCACATGACTTGAGATATTGCTCAATTCATAACACTGGAAGCCAGGAGTGGAGGCAATGTTATACTTGGAGATAACACCACAAAAAAAGTGGTTGGATCAGGGATGATTGGAAATCTTAAAAAAAAATTATAGACAATGTGTTATTAGTTGAAGGCTTAAAGCATAATTTGTTAAGTATAAGTCAGCTATGTGATAAGAGTTATTGTGTAAATTTTTTTTCTACTAGCTGCATATTAAGCCTAAATGATAAACATGTTTTGAATGGAAAAAGGGTAAATAATATTTATATGCTATATTTAAATTACATTCAGTCTCCTTCTGCTTTTTGTTTGAAAATTATTTCTGATGAGTCATGGCTTTGGCATAGGAGACTTTGTCATTCTAGCATGAAAAATCTTAGGAGGATTACCCAAAAGAATTTAGTGAGAGGTATACCAAAGTTAGACTTTACTAAGGATCACCTTTCTGATGCATGTCAATTAGAAAAATAGGTGAAGTCCTCTTTTCAGTCCAATAAGGATCTTAGAACTAGTAAACCATTAGAAATTTTACACATGGATCTTTTTGGATCAGTTGGAACTATAAGTCTAGGAGGGAAGGTATACGGATTTGTTATTGTGGATGATTACTCAAGATTTACTTGGGTTAGATTTTTATTTCAAAAGAGTGAATCATTTGAGGAATTTAGAAATTTTTCAACTTGGATTCAAAGGAAATTAGGATGTGAAATTATTTTTATACAAAGTGATCATGGAGGAGAATTTGAGAATGAAAGATTTGAAGATTTTTATAAGAAAAAATGAATTGATCACAACTTTTCTGCACCTAGAACCCCTCAGCAGAATGGGGTAGTTGAAAGGAAAAATAGGACATTAATAGAAGCCGCCCGAGCAATGTTTGCAGAATATTCACTTCCTAAATATTTTTGGGCTGAGGCGGTTTGCACAGCATGTTATGTTCTTAATAGGGTCAATGTGAGATCTTGTTTAAATAAAACATCCTAAGAGTTGCTAAAAGGAAGAACACCTAATTTGTCTCATTTGCATGTTTTTGGTTGCAAGGTGTTTATTCATACAATGGAAAATCTGTCTTAGGAAAATTTGATCCAAAATCAAATGAGGGAATTTATGTTGGGTACTCAAGTGTTGAAAAATCTTTTATAGTATTTAATAAAAGAACTTTAAGAATAGAGGAGACCACACATG
>NW_021338125.1:0-510 GCF_001605985.2 Dendrobium catenatum
CTAGTATGATCTCAAATCGTCCTATATGATTTGGTTAAAAAAAATCTTTAACTCCCTAAATTTCTCCTCTTAAGTGTGTATATGTATAAGGCTACTTAGTTTGTGGTCCACTATATTCAAGATTTGACTAAAGAAAGGTTAAAAATATATTAATATACAATTACAAGAAGACTCAACTCTAATCTATCCAATCTTGAGTTGATTTATATTGCAAGTGATCTTTGTGGACCTGAAAGGTTAATAAGCAGAAAAAATAAAATAGATGTTCAATAATAGTTGTGGTAAAGAAATAATAATATTTGCTATCATCAAAATCGAAGTATTTTGATCTAGATTCGTAATTATCTCCCCTTTTTTATGATGACAAACATTATCGTTAAAAAATTTTAGATAAAAACTTTTTTAATTAAAGAAAGAAAAAAATGAATAATAATAATAATAGTAGTAAAACAAGGTAGATTCCACCAAAGACAAAAATAAATAACCCAACAATTACTCCCATCTTTTGAC
>NW_021338126.1:0-419 GCF_001605985.2 Dendrobium catenatum
CCTTATTTCTAATGACTTCTCCTGAGTCATTCATTTTTTTTTTTGAACACCCACTTAGTTCCAACAACACTTTAATCTTTTAGCCTTGAGGTTAATTCCCAAACTTTATTTCTTACAAATTGATTCGACTCTTCTTGTATGGTCAATATCCAAAATTCATCAGAAAGTGCTTGATCAATATTAGTGAGTTCTATTGTTGAAATAAAGGATGAATGATTGACTTCCTTGTTTAATCCACACTTAGTTCTAACACTCTCACTAGGTTCACCTATAATCAATTCTCTTTGGTGGTTTTTAGAAAATCTCAAATCTCTAGGCAAAGGATTTTCTCTTTCCAAATTTTCTTCCACATTTTCTTGCAAATTTAATTTATCAATCTTTTGGAGTTTTCCTCAATCTCTTCTTCAACAACATTTGGC
>NW_021338127.1:0-210 GCF_001605985.2 Dendrobium catenatum
CATTATTTTTTGCTGCTTTCAAGAAAATTTAATATTAAAAAGCTACTCTAAAAAACAGTAAGAAAACTATCGTAATACATTTTTTTTCAAAAGCTTAATCTATATCATAACAAATATATGCATAAAGAACTAAAATTATATTAAAAAAATTATAGACTTTTATTCTCAATAAATCAAGAATTATATATATGTATCTTTTGATTTCTGATA
>NW_021338128.1:0-945 GCF_001605985.2 Dendrobium catenatum
ATTTCCAACCCTTGGTTGACCAAATCAACCCTTAACTTATACTTATGTGAAATTAGAAATGTTAGGAATTCCCAAACCAATTTAACCCCATAGAACAGCTTATTGGGCCTCCACGACTCTCCCATAGGAAGCCCAACCTTTAGGTCTAATTGTCCTAGCCACATGGCTTGTCCCAAGTGACCCCAAGAGGGTTTCCTTGAGAAAAAAATCCAGTCAAAGTAAATCAAAATAAAATTAATGCTTCCATTGGGTCCATTATGACCTAATGTATCTACCATAGTTGGCCCAGCCCATGAGTCTACTCAAGATAGGAATTAAGCTAGCACAAAGTGTCAAAAATACATTGGTTTTAGCTAATTTCTACCTAAGGCTTCACCAAGCAAAACTAACACTTGAATTGGGTTCACCCCGACCCAACACATCTTCCCTAGTTAGCCTAGCCATTAGCTTGACTAGGGTTAGACCCAAACTATCCAAGTTTGTGTCAAGCCAAGGCACATTGGCTAATTAGATCCCTATAAATCCTATTGATCTCACAATTGAGCTTAGAATCCTTCTACACACCTTTCCACGTCATCTTGACCCAAGGAAGTGGGGGGTTACGGTCGGAGTAGGCAAAATTGACATGTGGTGGTCCCCTCACATGAATCAATTCCAGAAGCTTTTGAGCCTTAATCACACTTAGAGAGCTCCAAAGAACTTTCCATGGCTGTCCCCTCCACTTAATATCCAGGCCACCCTGGGGGCCTGACAAGTCAAAAATTTCTCCCCCTGTTTAGAATAATTAATGTCATGTTTTAAATAATATAATCTCAAGGGTTATTAATTAGACCTTTTGTTTTAATTATTCTAATGACCTATCTATTGAGATTTAAAATTTGATTATTTTTGTGTTATTTATGTTTTAGTCAAGGGTTAGATGGCCATTATACTTATCCCGCTTCT
>NW_021338129.1:0-643 GCF_001605985.2 Dendrobium catenatum
AAAATTGAACTCTTTATTATAAATAATATACCACCTCAGGAGGCGATAATATTATTCTCTAATAGGTTCAAATTTTAGAACTTTAAATTTATCCTGATTATCATAGTCAAACTCAAGAATGAACTGCATATGATCTCGAACGATCAAAATGAAGTTTACTAAGTGTTTGACTATAATAATCTAGATTAAAGATCATTAATTTTATAATCAAAATCGTGATAATATAATGATATATCTTTCCAATTAAAAAGGATATCACCTATTATCAATCATTTGGATACGATGATAATGATCGTTAAATTTTAACTTCCTAAAGATAATTAATTAAAGGTTTTAAAATTTTGATTTTGAAAATCTATTCTGGGTTTTTAAATCTCCTACGAGCGCAAGCCCTCGTAGTCAATTACATCATAGGAAACTGGAGTTTCTTATGAATACTCTCAATTAAAATAGCCGTGAAAATTCTATTTAAGATTTCAATGCTCGATATCAAAGGAAGGTAAGGTTTGGAATTCGAATAGGGATTGGATCAAGTTTGAACACTTATTTTTTTTAGAGTCAGAGGAAGAGGAGTAGGGAGTGTTTTGAGATTCTGATTCACTTCAGAAATACCCCAGCCTATCATAAGTGTTGGCCTCGAATT
>NW_021338130.1:0-238 GCF_001605985.2 Dendrobium catenatum
AATACAAGCATCTACGAACGAGGCAGGAGATTAGTTAATGCACTATGACCCGCCAACAAAATCAACAAATGGGGCACGACAGTCTACCTGTACAAAGCAGTAAACAACTGATCTATGAACTATTATTTCACGCCACCGGATCTGCAATCTCCGTACAAGCAGACAGAAGGCGTCTACACATATTTTAAAGTACCCCTACACGTGCACTATAAATTGTATACACATAAGTACACTAAAA
>NW_021338131.1:0-618 GCF_001605985.2 Dendrobium catenatum
AACAAGTGCTGGCTTGGATTGCAATTGTGGATGGTGTAGGTGAGGGACTTGGCTTCTATCTCGCAGCCTTGTTTCCTCATTGAAGTGACGAAGCGAGGCACAGCATGCAGTGTAGAAAAATGTCAGGAAGAGGACTCCTACCGCTCTGATATCATGAAGACAGCCAAATAAAGACAAACATGACAGCCATGGTCACGGACCGAAACAGCACAGAAAAATGGAATTATTATTATGTCTTTTGAAGAGAAATTATTGTGTACGCAGTCTGAACGCAGGGATAGGTTCGGATGTTGCGTATTTACTGTTTATTTGTTGCGTATTTTTTATGTATTTAATTTTTTCTACGTATTTTTTGCGTATTTATTGTGTATTTAGTTGCGTATTTATTGTGTATTTAGTGAGTATTTAGTGAGTATTATTTATTTGTTATTTTTTTGCACAAAAAAAATTTGTATAAAAAAATACGGAACAAATAAACAGTAAATACGCAGCATCCGAACGTGTTCGGATTACGTACACAATAATTTCTCGGAAAAAGAGTATTTATACAAGAGTACATAACTTTAATCAAGAAATAACGTCTCAATGAAGTGCCACGTTTACAAGAAAGTAAAACTG
>NW_021338132.1:0-221 GCF_001605985.2 Dendrobium catenatum
ATTTTATTAAATATAATTAATTATTTTCTTAATTGATTATAATTAATTATAAGTAAATTTAATTAATTAGGAATAATTATAATAAATGAAACTTGCCTCCCGCCTCGATCCGTATGCCAACCGCGCCGACATCCGCCAAGGTATAACTTCTAAAACCTAAAACTCCGAGAACCCGATTTCATCACATTCGTCGAGACAAAACGACCACCTATGCATGCTTT
>NW_021338133.1:0-375 GCF_001605985.2 Dendrobium catenatum
AATGATTTATTTTCAACAAATCATTTTATTTATCAATTCCAAATTATGACATTAAGGAATTCATAAGAAAATATGTACAAAACATTTAAGAAAAATTGATATATATTTAAATGGTATAGTATTTGAACAAAACCTATTGATGCTAATCTATAAATAGGTTATAACGAAATTTATAATTTTAATAAGACCTATAATCCAATATCATTGCAATGGAATTTTGAATTATCATATTGCTGTATATGTCCTCTTTACAAAATTCTAAGTATTGAGCCATTACATGATATCATTATATTATTAAAAATATCCTTTATTATCTCAAATCTGTAAGCCATTCTTCATCACATTATATCAAAAATCTATCGTAAGAAAATATTG